>NC_056727.1:1186901454-1186953954 GCF_019279795.1 Protopterus annectens
CTGTTATGAACTGGAATTATGTTGGCACATGTCCACTGATGCGATACAAGACCTGATATCAGGGACTGATGAAAAAGAAAAGTTAAATCCATTATGGCTTTTTCCTTAATGCTTAATAGAAAGAAACCATTACCATTGTCAAACTCCTGTGTAGTGCCTTTCCTTATCTTTGACATAGCTTTCACATCTGTATCCTCAATTATTAATGGGCACTGGGATTCTTAGATGGTAGTCTCATAACTTACTCATTTTCCTACTATAATCCCATCCTAACTTGGTAAAATTATCCATAAAGCAAGCAAAATATTATCTAAATCCACAGTTGGATTAACTCTATCACTAATTCAGATGATGCTATTCTTATCTGTCTTAGTATCTACCACATTACATTGTCAATTATAGTCAATTATTTTTTCTCCTCTAATTACTTGTCTTACTTAACTATAAACTACTGAATTCCTTCTCATGAAATTCCATCTTCTCTTTTTCATAATGTTATTTTTAATTCCGCCATTTGACAATTGTGATCATGATTTCTGTTGTTTTTTCTAAAATTTACTGTTAAGAACATAGTTACTATACTTCTTTATAAAGCACAGTCCACACTCTTGTACATTCATTCCTTCAAACTCTCTCTTCCACTCCCAGTAGTAAAGGAAATTATTAATAGAAGTGTATATGCCCAGTAAAATATTTTTCCTCAATAAATGGGTTATCTTTTTTGTCTGTGTCATACTCTGTTTTACACCTGATAGCTGATTTATTCTGATTGTTGGCACAGAGTGGCACAGTGGTATAGCAGATAGTGTTGTGACCTCACAACAAGAGGTTCCCCATTGGCCTGAATGTATCCATAAATACTTAAAAAGAAAAAGTAAAATGTCATGGACATTCAGAAGCCATACAGCTGAAACACTTGATCTCTTTAAGGGATCACTTGCATATATTCCATGGGTCTCTATTACAGGAAGTTTAAGGTATCATCCAGAGAAAACTTTAGCTTGGCTAGGGTTTTCTTGTAACATCAAGATAATGAAAAAATCCTGAACAGCTCCCCCTTTACAAAAGGCAACAGAAATGTGAACATACATCCATGTATATGTTATCAGTGCAGCAGTATGTATGCTTTACTTTATGTTCAATTCATAAGATAAGGGATAAGTCTATTTTATAAAGCTTGTGAGTTCCTTCAAACCAAATGCAAATTTGTGGCTATCCTTGGTTAAGATTTAAAAAAAATGTGACAAAGTATGTCATGTAAGTCATGTTAGTGGGTGAACAGAATAACTGTTGACCATATCTGATCCCATTATAAGGCATAACAACTACCCATTTCTAAAATACCATGTTTGATAACACTAGCATAGCTAGGGCAGGGTGAGAGGGGCAACAGCTCAGAGAGCAAAGTGTTGGGGGTGAGATCATCAGATCCCAATCATTTTTTAATGCAATACCAGCTTTTAAAAAGCAATATTGCATTTGCTGTCAAACTTGAGCACAGTAGAGCACCATGTGTAGTCTAAATGTAGCACTGTACATTGTAGCAAACAGTCTGCTACAGTTTTTTTTTTTTTTTAACTAAAACCTGAGCACTAAAGAGCTCCATGCAGGCAGGATATAAACTGTAGCAACTGTTTGCTACAAGTTACATTTTTTAAGTAAAACATGAGTGCTGAAGTGTTCCATGCAGATTGGTATAAACTGTAGCAACATTTTAAAAGAACAAATTTTTTAATAAATATGTTAAAGGAGGGCTGGGAGTAGGGCACAGATATGGGAGTGGAGGGAGAGGAGGCATGTTATGCATCTGGCCACCTGGTTGGTGTGTCAGTATAAGGAGTGTCTACTTTTTTTTTTCTTTATTTGCTGGGGGCATCAATCTAACTGCAATAATCTGATCACTTAATCACTTACAGCTTATTGCAGTAAATTGCTTTTTTTTTGTTCTTCACTTGAAGAGCTGAGGGGTGGGGCACTGGTTCATAGCACAGGCACAGGGCACTAATTGAAGCAGTTATATTTCTGCTTGAAAACAATAACTCTTGGGCATGAGAACACAGTTCAGAAGACTAAATAGCAGTAAAATATGGAAACCAATGTCTAGTGACCAAATCCAATGTAATTGCTAGCACCTTTGCTCTTGTAAGGAGTTTCAGCAGAGACAGGAAACAGTTCATAGACAACACCGGTAAACCCAAATGACCTTACTGTGTAATGTACCCCACCCCATCACACTCATTCATATAACAATTGAAAAGTTACAGTTAAAAATATATAGCTGGAACTGCCCGGCTTGGTTCATGTGTAGAACCAACACTTTTTCTTTCTTGAGATTTAACAAAAATGACTGTATATCTTAAACTGTACTAAAACACTACCATGAAGGTGAGATCAAATACTGAGTGGTGTATTGAGCTATGAAAAATAATGTAAAAAATAAATCAATCTGGAGACAGAGTTCAGGTGGTGGGGTGACTAGAGGATGAATTGGTTTGACCACACCAATCATATTTTGGGAAGCTGAGCTAAGACTTCCCTTGAACCACTGCCTAAACTGAAAGACATCTACTTAAAGGATCTAAGTGAAAAGGACCAGTTTTTCAACATGAAATACCACTCAAGCCAGTAAATAAAGAAGCAGTGAGGCTTATAACCTATACTGTCTTACGTCTACTAAGACAGTATTATTAAAAAAATCCCTTTAGGGTAACTTAGAGGAAAAAAAATTGGCTAGAGGTCTGATAATATTAAATATTCATTAGAAGACATGTAGTAGTTGGTTACCTGGATGTTTAAAACTAAAATAGTGTTAATTCGATGAGCACATTGAAACACAAAAGTATTGGGCAATGAAGGTGACAAAGTAATTTTCCTTATGGATGCATAGAAGGGTAAGCTGGGGCCAGTAAGAGGGCAATGTTAATGATCAAACAAAATCCAAAGTGGTAGGAAACTAACCAATCAGAAACCTAATACAGTGATCAAAATCTGTGTTTGTGTGCGTATGTGCACACACACACACACACACACACACACACACACACACACACATATATATATGTATGTATGTATATATATATATATATATATATATATATATATATATATGTGTGTATATATATAAATAAATATGCATATGTATACATATGTGTATATAGTGAAAGAGAGAGATTTAGTAAGCTTCCAAAAGACAGTGGAGGCAGAGGCATGTCAAAACACATATTTATTTGTAGAACAAAGTAAAAACTAAAATTAATCTATAGCCTACTTATTTTTTCCAGTTAATTTTATAAGTTACATTATACAGCACCTTATATCTAAGATTAGAGTCCTGAGATGCATCTCCTCCACACAGACTAAGTCCCACACAGACTGCCAAACAAAAATCACAGCTGCAAGCCTTGTCAGGCCTTCTCTTCAGCTCCACTCTCTCCCCCTCTCTCTCTCTTTCTCTCTTGCTCTCTCTCTCTATATATATATATATATATATATATAAATATATATCTATATATCTATATATATATATATATATATATATATATATATATATATATATATATATATATATATATACATATCCATATATGTGTGTGTGTGTGTGTGTGTGTGTGTGTGTGTGTGTGTGTGTGTGTGTGTGTGTGTGTGTGTGTGTGTGTGTGTGTGTGTGTGTGTGTGTGTGTGTGTGTGTGTGTATGCGTGTGTACGTATCTATTTGTATCTATCTATATATATATATTCCCCTGAGCTTGCCTTGGTTTCTATCCATCGCATTCATCCACAACAGGTCCACCTTCAGATAAACCCAAATGGTAAAAGTCCCTGCTCTGACCCATCATGAGCCTCCAGCTGAGGAACCAACTTCCTGTCTGCTTCAATGTTACATCCTTTTATGCAAACTTAATTGGCAATTATTATTCTAACTAATATAATAATTGTCGGGTTAATTCCTCATGAGAATGTAACAACACAAAATACATTTAAATGCAAATTTCACACTTTTTCACACTTAAGATTATGCCCCTACCAGCACAAACTTATAGTTTTTAGACTTATACAGATGGATTGTAGGATGTAGACAATTTATCAGTAATGTATTAGCCAACCTGGTCTATAAGTGACACCATATTGGAAGGGCAGCAGTGGCAGTGTAAAGTGGCATCATTTTGTATTGCCATCCTCTTGATTATTCAGCATGCAGCTTGGTCAGTAGCCAGGTTAAAGTGTTTTCCTAACAGATAATACTTAAATGAATGGAAGGCCAGCTCAACAGCTAAGTAATGCCTCTCTGTGGTTGAATACCTCTTTTCAGCATAGCTTAATTTTTGACTGATATCAAACATGGGATGACATTTATCTTGAATATTCTAGGACAGTACTCCTTCCAGAAAAACTATCTGTGATGTATCAGCATACAAAGTAAATTCCTTAATAAAATCAGGAGTCACTAACACAGGTTCAGAATATATATATATATATATATATATATATATATATATATATATATATATGTGTGTAAATATAAATATAAATATATATATATATATATATATATATATATATTCTTTTTCATTTCATTAAATACTGTATCTGCTTGAAAAGGCCACTGTGCTTTGATGAGCACATTTCCTTTTCTGAGATCTGTCAAAAGAGGAAAAAGATGCAGAATTATGTAGAAATGTTCTGTAATATTCAGGTTAGCCAAGGAAAGCATTCAACTGTCTTTTAGTGAGGCCAGGTCTGTTGGCATCTATTTTTTCTAGTTTTTGATTTACTACACATCTTCTGAGAAGGTGTTCCAGATAATTAGTTTCCATGATTACCAGCTTATTATTTTTTGGAATTCACGGTCAGTCCTGCCTGTCTTATAAAATCTAACACAGCCTGGACCATATCTTTGATAGGAGAGACTCCTGGTCTTCTGAATGGATGATCATATCATCTAGGTATGCAGCAAAATATTGTGACTGACCTTCAGTATTTTATTCATCAGACTCTGAAAAATGGCTAGATCTCCACATAGGCAAAATAGTAGCATTGTGTTATCACATAAACCTTCAAGAACTGCAACAACTGTTTTCTCTGTAGCAAAAGAAGAACATTGCATCTTCCAATATCAAATTTTCAAGTCTAATGGCATTATGTATTGTGCTTTTCTTGTTTTTTTTTCTCAGCTCATGGACATGAGATAACTAAAAACTTTGAAATGCTGTACAGTTTTCTAAAGTTGTTGCAAAATATTATACTCCCGTCAGGTTTAGGAAATATCGCATCTTTCCTTAGTAATTGTTTTGATACCTCTTATAATAGGTAAGGTTCCAGTCTATTCTTCACCCCAAGTGTTGTCTGTGTGTTATTTTCCATTAGAGTCATTCACCCAGCCATGTCTGGGCATGTCAGTTCTGGGAATGAGACAGCTGTCAAGCTTTGAAGCACTACTGAGTTGTGTAAAGTCATTACAGAATCTTATACTTCCATCAGGTTTAGGAACATGTACTAGTGTTAATAGGCCACTAGATTCACAAAGTGACTCTTTCATCACTCTTAATTTGAACATTTTTGATGTGATTAATTGTTTCTGTGTCTCTGGTACTCTTTAAAGTCTGAAGTCAACCCATTGTCTCTTATGTTCTATCAATGTATTTCTCCCAGACATTTCTCAGAACACTTGTATTTCTTAACAGAAATCCCCTTATTTTTCTGCTTTTGTACCTTTGACAAGGTTTCCTCAAACTGTAACTCAGGGAGAGATTCTCTGGTCTGTCCTTTGTGAATTCCAACTTACAAGCTAACCACGTATCTGTCTGTATCTTCCCATGGTTTTAAGCACTATCATTATTTTTCCCATTTTTATTGCAATGCAGTTTATCACATTTAACTATTCGTTTATCTCAAAGGGCATTTGACAATTAGCCAGAAAGGTGTTTTCCATAGAATACCAAAACAAGCACCGCTCCACAGAGCACACCAACGCTACACAGCTCAACCACCACTGTTTATTCAACACTCGAAATATCTCAAAACATTAACGCTAAAAATATACAATGTGTTTTCATGCTGCCAAGCAAAGACTTCTTCAGATGAATAAAAAACAGAAATCACATTGTTGTTTATATATTTTAAAAACAAGTAACCAATGAGAACTTCTGCCCAATAATGCAATTAATACTAAACCAATGTCATAAAAAAGATATACATAAAAACTTTTTAAATATCCAATTACTGTTTACAAAAAACTTTAAAACACATAAAAAAATACAATATTATTTAAATAAAAAATAATGAATTTAACTATTACTTGTTCATATTACCTAAAAATAATTGTTGTTTCTATTCCATATTAAACTCAAAAGTTCAATAAATGATTAGGTACAAATTACAATCATAGGGAAGTTGTGATTGGTGGTGAACTTCAGTTTCATTTCAGTACTTTAACCATTAGTTTAAGATGTCGTGCTGTTTAGACAAATTTTTTTTCATGCTTAATAGTTTTTTAGGCCACCAGATAGTGGTGGTGACTGATTTGTATTTCACCAGTAAGCTTTAAATAATAAGGGATCCACACTCTATAACATAGCTGTATCAGTTCACTGTTAAGAACTTTAGTATTAGAATTGTGTAATGGAACAGCCTCTGAAACATTTTTAACATAGTCCATTGTTGCTAACATGTATTGGTACCTATTCCTACATTTTATTCGTGGTCCCACAGTCTGCTAAGCAACCTGCTCAAAATGGCATATCTATTACAGGAATTAGTATCAGTGAACTCTTAAATCCAAGAAGGGGTACACTTTTCTGACATTTTAAGCAAGAAGCACATAAATGCTCTATTTCTTTCATTGTATTGTTAATGAAATCTTGATAACATTCTTTCCCCTCACTTTGTCCATCCCCAGGCAACTTCCAACATGTGCCTGTGGGCTAATATAATTTCTAGTGTCCTTTAAGGTTTTGCCACTACCAAATGTTATAGCATTCCCATTCTAGCATTACTTAATCTATAAAAGAGATCATCTTTTAAATCAAAATAGGTGTAAGAAGTAATTGGAACATCTTGTTCAGTAACTTCTACCATTATAAATTATTCTCTTAACCTACTTAGATATTAACTTCACATTGTGCTATTTAATGTTTATTTTTTTCATAAGTCTACTCTTTCAGGGTTATTTTCTTCATAAGCTTGACTTGAGTTAGAAGTTAAAGATTCCTCTTCAAAACAAACTGTCTGTGGGATTTCATTTATGTCTTCCGCTACAAGTAGCAGGTTCAAGCAAACGTATACTTCTGCTTTAACTTTGCCAGTATCTGAATATGCCTTTTCAGAGGTGGCTTTTCCTTTAGCATTCTGCTTCTCAGGGACAGTTTAGAACCATGGATTTTCTTACCTATTACTTTCACTACTCAGTTCTATTTCTTTGCCGTAATAGTCCTCACTAAAGTGTCTTTCCTCTTCCATTTCTGTATTGCCTGCTTCTTTATGAACACATTTTATAAATCTCTTTGTGGATACATGACTTGTATTGATGTTTTTTACTTCAACGTTTTTATCAGTTGACCTTCAGTTCCTATACTTACATTTCTCATGGTACTTTTGCTATCTAACCATATAGGACTGGTCTCTAGTCACTTTTACAGCTTCTGTTTTTTTTTCTACTTTTAATTTGGATCTTCATAAGAGTATTATTGTCCTACTTTCTCCTGTTTTCTACTGCATGGTACATGTTGCTTTGTCTTTTTCTAATTAATTCTGCAGGCATGTCTTACATAGTTCTTGGGAAAATAAAGTTTTCCAATAACTGTTTGAATTTCTACAAATGTAAGGCGATATTCCTTTGTATTCCTTTTAATAACTATTAATACATATCACCTTCACCTTTTGCTTGTTATTAACCTTACAGTTTAATATGTAGGATGTCTGGTAAGAGTAGTCATGCATCCAGAATACAGTAAAGCATGAACAACCAAGGTTACATTTACCATGTTCAGAGGTATTCCTGAAATTTAGGAGGAACCAAATATAATGTTTAAAACTATAACAGAGCATTATTTAGTTTATTGGATAATCTAGAGATTATGGGGAAACTGTTTAACACAAAGAATATAAACAGCATTCCACTTCTGAGGTAAAAACAAGATGCATATGTCATATGTAGGAAAGCAATTCCTTTTACCATATTGTTTGAAAGCAAAGTTTTAGAGTTTGGGTAAGAGTTAAATGGTTGTAGGGGTTAGGGCTAGGAATAGAATTTTATGGTTAGAGCAGATATAGTGTTTTAGGTTTATGCTGATTATACACTTTTATGATTAAGGAAAGGACTTTAATGTTCGTGTTCGAGCAGTGTTTATGGTTAGGGTTAAAGAAAGAGTTTTAAGATTAGTGTTAGATATTGAGTTTTCATGTTAGGGTTACAGTTTAAGAGTTTTAGTTATAGATAGTTTTATGTTTAGGTTTACAATTATGGTTAAGGTTAATACATTTAAATGTTGATAGCAAATGGGTGTAAGTCATTTTTGTATTTCAGGATATAAGGTAGACAACTGTGTTGTATTTTTAGCTGCGATTGACTGATACCTCTTGAACTACTTACTATCCCTTCCAAAATCTAATACACTTTACTAACTTGGCTGTAACACTATGATGTAATGTTGATCATCCTAGCTTCTTTTTTATCAAATTTCACAAGAATAGATTCATTTTTTAGCATTTACATCAGTTTTCACATTTTCCTGCTGCATTCTCCTCAGTATTAGTTGAGTAGAATCAGTCAATGAGACTCTTCTGAAAAAATTAACATAATATTTTACCTTTTGTTTTGCAGGAGATTATACATGTCTTACTGCAACTTTAGAGTCAGAAGAGCACAGTTCGGTTTTAAACAATGTGCCAGCAACTAATACACATTCTACTGGGTTTACTAATTTGTCAAAGTGTGTTGGATCACTTTAAAACATCCACTTTCTTATATTACTAAGTAATGTTATTTTAAATGTACCCACTCTTAAAATTTCTAGCATTTTCACTTAACTGTTAATGTGTAGAGCTAAACTCAGATTTGCAATATATTTTAAATAATGCATCTGCATTCTTATTGGTTCGTCAGCATTAAAAGTCCTGTTGAAAAATGTTACTGCTTGTACTTCAGAAATCATCCAAGCAATGGCCAATAATTATTTTGTAAACATTATATAGTCAGTGTAATCAGCCTAATCCACATCCATATAAGTTTTCAAAGTTTCTTGTGCCAGCTAAAGACAGAACATTTAGGCTAATTTTGGTTCCCATCTCTCAAGTTGCATAGCCTTCAAAAGCTGCCATACTATTTTATGTTATACTGTTTTATTTCTAATGGCAGGTACAGTTTTGCAGGTAGCAATTACATTAGCCAGTCCCAATAATTGTTTTTGCAGCTTTATCAGCTTCTGATTGCTCTATACCTTAGAAGCCATTAAGGCTTTTAATAAGTCTTTCAGGGTCATGGGTGAAAAGAAAGACAGCAAAAAACTCAAGTCAGTGGGAACACACACCAGATAACAGCAGCAAAAATTCTCTGACTTACAAATCCCTCAGAAAGATTTAGCTCAAGCAGTCCACACCCTTGGCAGTAGAAGAGTGGTGAAGAATGCTATTTTGGCAGGTCCAAGGTCAGACTGACTGCATTCTGTACCAGTATAAACTCTTAAAAGACAGTGAGGGCAAACATATGTCAAAACGTATTATTTGAAAAGTGAAATGAAAAAATAAATAAAAATATGAAAATACAGCCAAACTGTTTTTTCTTGATTAATTCTGCAATCTATTCACAATGTATTTAGTGCCTTATATATATATATATATATATATATATATATATATATATATATATATATATATATATATATATATATATATATATATATTCACAGTCCCTGGATGCATTCAGTCACACGCAGCCCCTTCACTAATAAGCTTCCAAAAAAAGTCTTCACCTGGACTTGCTTTAGGCCACATCCACAAAAGGTCTCAGCTGGAACATCCAGTACCAGAAACCCTGAATCTTAAGTCACAAACCCAACTCTGAACAAGAGAAAGCTCCAAATGAGAAACTAACTTCCTGTGTGTCTGCTTCCAGGTTACATTTTTTTATAAAAGTAATTGTCAGTCATTATTCTACCTAATACCATAACTGCCCAAATGATATTCATGATAAAGTAACAATGCAAGATGTCTTTAAAGGAGCATTTCTACCTTTTTCATAGGTAAGATCTCTCTCTCTCTCTCTCTCTCTCTCTCTCTAATAGCACATTTATGTGATTACAGTATCAAAACAGTCTCAGGAAATAACTTTTAGTTCTAAATTTAAGTTTATTTACAAGGTAGAATATAAAACAATTCTCGCAATAAATATTGGAGAAAGAATGAAAAAAAAAAACAGTGACAAATATACTGCTTGACTATATTGACAAATTTGAGTCCACAACATTGAGTCTGTTTTCACCAATGCACATAAAACTTTTTCCATTATTTAGTTTAATGTAGCCACTTTTCAGTGAAAATAATTTCAATATTCCTTCACATGGTTTAGGCATGATTTTCCACAAAGTTGACCAGTAACATAAACAGTACTTACAGATACCGGTCTCTTTCTTCCACACACCTTGCCACTCAGCCAGGAGTAATCCACCTGATTTCTCCTTTGCAGGACAACGGATTGTTTCAGGACAACAAATTCTACTTTTTCAGAAATTTCTGCGACACATCCTAGACTGCAATCATCCTTCACATAAAGTTCCCTGGAGACTCCTCTTCAGAACCATCTTTAAACCCAGAAATCAGGAATCTAACTCCTTCAAGAGATAGTGGCCATGCTGTATACATAGAGAGAAATATTCCCTATTAACTGCAAGAAAGAGAGAGAGAGAGTTGCCTGTGTTTGGATTGCCTAGTGTCCTCGGTAATATAAGTTCTGAATTTTCCTCTTATGACAGCAAAGGCAACACCAAAATAATCATCAGTTTCCAGCTGCAGCAGTCATTATGCCACAATACACACACATACACACACATACACAAGCACACATGTACACACACACACACACACACACACACACACACACACACACACACACACACACACACAACAACAAAATGGTTGGCTGCATTTGAAGAAAAGTTACAAAATGGTGGACAATAGCCTCAATATTTCAATGAAGTTAAATGTATTATTGATGCATGTGTTTAACATGCAAAATATTGACTGAAGCATTTTATGTGCAGTAGCCTCAGTGTATATGATTATAACAGATGATATAAAACAGGCAGGTATCAGCAAGCTTATACTAAAAGCCTGGTTCAGAAGAAGCAGTCTTGACTGTGGCATGGTGAACTGGCAAGGGACAGAAGATCTCCGATCAGAAAATAGACAATTTGGAAAGAGCATTCAACAAACGTATTGTTTAACATCAACTTAGTGGTAAATTCAATTTAAAATAAGGCTTCCAAATATCAGGAGGACAACCTTTGACAAACCTGGTAGTCATTGATATATGCTGCATCAAAAGGGTAAGTGTAACAGTTGAAAAGAATCCAAAATAAATTGCAAGTAACATGGTGAATAAATATTTTATATTTAAATTAACTTTCAGGGATAGCAAAAGACAAATTTAATGAAACATTACAAAGTGCAGTTATAAGTTATGATGTCAATGAAGCAAATATTTTGTCATAATAACTTGTATGCATTTCAGTGATTCGTGGTTCATAAAAAAATAACTACCAGGACTCTGGTTTTACTGTTGCCAATGAAGTTGTAAAAGAATTGTTTTCTTTATTGTATCAGTACTCATGTGTAATGAAATAACAGCTACTTATTGCATCACATTGCTGGAGCTTTATTTTGTTTGTATCTGCATCTTTTAAGCTCCATGTATTCAGAGATATTTTGACAATAAATGTGTGACTTTTTGTGTTCCATACATTACATTTTGTCACAGGACATGGCTTATATTAGGAAAATTTCAGAAGTAGGACATGTGTAACAACAAGTAATGAGAAAAAATGTAGTATTAGTATGTTATAATGTGTTATTTATATTGCATCTTCAGTTTAAGAAAAATACAACTCTGTCTAGCAAAGAACTGTTCCAGGACTGTGGTGATTGTTCTTGCTTTCTGGAGTTTACTGTCAGAAAAGTGATGTTCCCTTTCAGCCATAAATTTTTTATGATTATTTGATAAAAGTGCAGCACACAGTTTAAACAGAAAATAATTCACTGTACCACTTGTATAAGACAGAAACTGAATAACAATGAAGTAAACTAAACCCACCCACTTATCAACAGTTTAAACAGGATGATTTCTCAGGATGATTTTTCAGAAGAAAGTATTCAAGAAGCTTTGTATTCAGTAGAAGTGGTACAGTAGTGATTTAGTGTCACTGCATGTCACATATAAACTTATATGGAATTATATGGTCTAGAGAAATTCATAGGTACACTTGGAAAAGGGATCTACTTAGTGTGAAAAGCTACTGTGGTCAGTGTGGAGGTCACTTCAGAATTTGAACTGCCTTACATGGATGTGACTTCACTAAACCAGTAAATATTGTCGAGCAATTTATGACATTGTCCTATGGAATGATTTTAGAATATTTTGAGTATATCACTTTAAAGAAGGAACAGGATAACATATTGATTAAATGCAAATCAGTTTTGTCTGCTAAGAAATGTTCTTAGTTCTCTGGCAATTCCCATGATTATAGGCCAAATCAAAGTTCACACATGAATGATTAAAGTTTTTATTTATTTACTTTTTTTATTTTTAAGATACAAACATACTGGTATAAAATATATAAAGTATTTAAATGAAACATGGGTAATTTCAGGAAACCTCATTACATTCTTGGAATAGACAATTCTTTTGAAGCTATGCTTTCATCTTAAAACACTGATAAAAGTTACAAATTCATCACCTTGTTCAAATGCTGAGATTGATGGAAATATAAATAATGGGGGTTCCTTTAAGGAAACTAAAGATCTGATATGACCCATTAATACTGTTTCTATAGAATCATGTAATATCAGTTGTTTGTAGTGTTGGGGTTATTAGGATACAAGATAGTTATGATTTAATTGAATATGTTTTCTGGGTTTCATACATAAGAAGTTAGACTATAGGAAGTATATCTGGTGAGATTTCAAAAGAATTCGGTCCAATCACAAGGCACTTCCCAATATTACATATGGGCTTGCCATGTCATTTCCAAATGCTGCCATGTAGACATGACATGCAAATGCATAAGTGTGGCCAAAAACATCTAAAAAAACTCTTGATTCTGGAAAAAGTCTTGCTGTTGCTAAGATGACCATCTCTGTATAGGTTAATGCCAACTTACCCATAAGCAATATAGTGAAAGTCATAATACTGAAAGTGCAATGTTGAAATGTCAAAAATATCAAAATGTTAAAATGTTGAAATCTAAATACCTATTCCCCCTACATGTACAGGGAATTTGATCTGCTGTAGAATATGTTAGCACTCATTTATGAGTTTCACTAACAGGGGAGTCATATTGTTTGTTGACTGATTGTGTATCAATGCAGTGTGCATATGTAGTTACATGTATACTATTAGATATTTTGAATTCAACATTGTAAAGCTTCAACATTTTGAAATTTCTGGATTTTGCATTCAGTAGTTTAACATCCAGTATACCACTATCCAATAAATTCTTACATAACCCTTCCATGTATATAAAATGGCAAAGTATAATAAAGAAATGTTGCATGACATAATGCAAATTCCCTCAACCTAGCACTCCCTGCATTAAAGAGGTGAACATATGTTTTGTTGAATAACATGTCCTGACTGATAAGATCCTGACACAACACATCTTGATGCCTTCATACAATCCCAATACTTGAGTCTCAACACTGGGGCTATGCAACCCTACCTGATACATTGGAATCTAACCAGTTTTGCCATTTGCTCAAACAAAAGGGTTAACAGAAATAAATGCAAGTTATGTACTTATACAGCAATAAATGTGTAAGAAGAATACCCATGTTTGATAACATTAAGAGTGACATTGCATGGAATAGGATACTTCCCTAGGTTGCCTGGATCCATTCACCTTCCCATCATGCATCATTCATCTCACACTTGCCAGTTTCCATGTTACTGTGCTCAGGACAGGAGTAAATGGCAAAGAGGAAGGACAAGACAACTCCAGACAAAACACAAAACAGAAGTATGATTTGGGTTGCCACCTGTCCCACTTTGTGAGGGACAGTCCCACTTTGGGCAGTTGTGTCCTGCAAAAAAATTGTAAAAATGGCAAATGTCCTGAGATTTTAGGACAAAATTATTTCCTATATTTTATGTAATAGTTGCATAAAACAGTTATGCTGTACCTGAAACACCTGAATATTGTAAGAAATAGAATAAGCAACTAAAATGCTATAAGAATAAGCTTTTATTTAGGAAAAATGAAGTTCTGTCCTTTGTACTGGCCATGGGTATGTTTTGGCCTGTAAAATCTGATGTGTGAGCCAAAAATGTCCCACTTTTGGCATTTGAAAAGGTGGCTACCCTAACTGTGATAGAGGGAATGTATGTTACCAGACAGCAGATTTATCATTATGGAAAGTACCTAACTTTTATAACTAACAAGTAGAAGCCCACATTTGGTAGCCTAAAGGATAGAGTCCCCTTCTAGGTAGTAACTCCTATGGAAACATACCATGTGTGACAATGATCCCAATGGAAGATGGAGACCTAGAGATCAATCTCATAGACAAAATTAAAGTACTCAGAAAAGATGAGATTGCAGCTGTGCAAATGTCATCAATAGTCACATTATGGAAAAGACAGAGGAATTAATCATATATCTAGTGTAATAAGCTCCCATATTTACTGTGGAAGAGCTCAACACAGCTAACTGTCTGGAAAGTATGAGCTTAGAAAATTTCTTACCACATCTAGGTTTAGCAAAGAATCCAAACAGCTAGTCAAATCATGCTCATGAAAATATTTAGTGCTGTGTGAATAAAATTTGAGCTGCAGGCGGATATCCATACAAAGCAGAGGGCACTCACCATGGTTAGAATACTCATGAAAATAAATTGATTGATTTATTGACTAACTCATATTTGATGTTGTGGTGACCTTTAACTTTAAGGACAAGATTATTCTTAGCACCCCCTTTCTTTATTGAATATTGACTAGGGATGCTTGACAAAAAGGACAAGAAGCCCCAAGATCCTTTTGGCACAATTGCAGACACCAGGAAGAAGCATCATCTAAAACAGGGATCTCAGTTCTTTTTAGAACCAGAAGGCACAAAGAACAGAAGACTGATGCTTTGGGGAATAAATTAAATGCACCAGTGAGCTGCAGGTTCTCAAAAGGGATACTTAAGTAACAACACAAAAGAGCTGTAAAGGCAGATCATAAGAGAGACAAAGGAAATGGAATTCAAAATGAAAGCTTGGGATGGCAGGGAAGTGGGCTTTAATGAAATAATAGCTGGGCCCAGAGTCAAACAATTCATTTACATAGGATAGGACCAATAGACTAAGGGGTATGAAGGGATCAATCCCTTTTATGGAAGTCAAAGCAGAAAAATGTGTCCATTTTACTTGATGATTCTTCTTTGTAGATGGATTCTGGAGGAGGGGCAGATGATGGAAACCACACTGTTAGAAAAAGCAGGAATTTTAGATGTTAATGAACTTGGAAAGCCATGCTATCAGTTTTATAGGCTGGGGATATAAACAGATTATTCTTGAAGGGTAAGTCAGCAGTGTCCTGAAAGGGTATAAATGTAGTGCTCCCTGCAGAAGAAAATAGCTCGGCAGTGGAAACCAGGTTCATATGGATGAAAAGAGAACTTTGAGAATGACTTTACCTTTTGAGAGTTTTGTCTTTCTGCAGAAATTTCATCATCATAACAAAGATGGAAAAGTGTAAAGGAGTTAATTTGGCCATTTGTGATATTGAGTAGCTTAGCCTGATACTGCAGGTGGGAAATCAGAGAGAAGAAGCTGGGATGATTTGTATTTATGGATGAGGCAAAGAAGCTGCATACTGGTGTGATCCACAGCTGAAATAGACTTCTTATTACAGAATGACTAAGGGATTATCCGTGAGGTAACAGAAGACCGCAGCTAAGTTCATCTGCCAGACAGTTAGCTTCTTCTGGTATGTAAGTTGCAACTTTGAAACAGTACAAGCTAATGGCCTGCTACCTTGATATAATTAATTGTTAGCTGTGGGTAAGAATAAGTTCTTCCCTGCTTATTGATATACTGAACTAATGACAAATGGTCCAACTGGAATAGAATTATTTTTGTGGGAAGGAGTCTTGAAAGAAAAACCAGGTCAAGGGAGGAGCTCTCCCTTCTGGAATACTGATGTGGAGATGCATCTCCTAAGATGACTATATGCCCTGAACAGACTTCCCATTGTAGTGCTTCTCCCAGTTTTGACACATCTATGGTGACTGTATCCTGAGGTGCTTGAATCTGAAAATGACGTCCAGATTGAAAATTGGTGATCTCCAGACACCACAGGGAATACAATTAACAAGGTCTGAAATTTTGGACTAGAACAGAGAGATGCTAAATTTATGGGAGTACTGGATCAACACTGTCCTCATGGAACAGTCAATATTATTCCCACTTCCATAGAAGCAGGCCTAAGTGGGCATAAAAAGTGAAGGTGATGTAAGGCGTAATGCTCTAAGACAAGTCTTTCCTAAAACAGTATGTACTCATAAAATAAAGAAAACAATTTGCTGAAGGGAAGGCATTTTGTCCTGGTGCAAAAAGCTCAACACACACACAATGTGTGTCCTATAAGTATAAGGGATTTAAGTGGAAGCAATCAGGACTTTGGAAGATTTACTATTATCCTAATGGAGTTGGACAGTTTGAGCAAGCATGTACCAGCCATATAAACATAGGAATGATTTGGCTCTACTCACTAGTTAAAGACATACATCTCCCCTTTCCTTCATTACAATTGTTAGTCCGCCCATCGCAGTCTTTTGTACAATTGACCTCAGTATTCCACGACAAAGCAGTGCCTTAGAGCATTTTAAACAGAATACAATGTTTGCCTAGTAAATTCTTTAGACATATAAGTTGTACTGGAACTGCTGTTAAATAGCTGATGTTAATGCAGTGTTATGGATTACTGATAGAGCAGTAATAATTTGACAGAGTTATTTTTAATAACTGTAAAATTATAATTTAATATTAATAAGCATAAAATGCTTTGCTAAAAGAATGCTATGGGTATATGACATCAGTATAACAGTTTAAGATATATGTGTCTCCCTTCAAGACTTGAACACACAGCGCACAAAATGTAGACATGCTGGACCGCATCCTTACAAGTTGAGCTAACACTCAATACATGCTGTTTTTAAACAAACAGGTACTGCTCTTTAAACACCATTGGTCAACATCTGATGTTATAAGACCATTACGAATTACGGTGTTATTCCTAGAAAAACTAGATCAGTGAGTGGTTACCATGCACAACATACAATTTAATATAAAATATTGCAATATGATTTTTAAAAAAATGTTATGGGGGAAGTTAATGAAGGTAACATGTTTCCCTAGGTCTACTTCATAGGTTCATAGGTAAGTACTAGGCTATCTGCCCAAGGGCATTTATAAGCCTAGCCAGAATGTGTTGGCTTTTGCCACCCCCTTAGATTAATTCCCTGTGCCTCTGTCCAGCAGAGCCATTAGTTCCCTGTGCCTCTGTCCAGCAGTGCCATTGCAGTGATCCCTGGGGTAAATTTTCTGTCTCGCATCCACCCGTCAAGGTTTCTCTTGAAGAGTTTTAGTGAGGGGCTCTGCCTGATGTATATTGGAATCCTGTTCCAAAGCATGGGGAATCTCTGGGACAGAAATCTATCCCTCTAGCACATCCTATTTATCATTGTGGTGAGGTTTATATCTCCAGAGTGTGTGGATCTCCAGGATTTGTGTTTTTTTAGGTGGAAAATGTCCATCAATTCAAGGTTGGACATGGCCTTGTATGTCAGGCAGAGATCACCTCTGAGTAAGCGGTATGCAACCGAGTACAGCTAGAGTTTCTTGAGTCGGGCTGCATAGGGCATCTGTCTGAGGCCAGTAATCCTCTTGGTGAGGTACTCTTGTGGTCTTTCCAGCTGTTGCAGGTGTCTTGTAAGGTACATCCCAAATGGGGTGTTGTATTCTATGATGGGTCTAATGAGTGATGAGTAGAGAGGCACAATAACCTCTTTTGTTCTGGATGCAAACCCTTTTGTGATTAGGTGGGCCACATAGAAGGATTTTCTAACCACCTTAGCAATATGATTATCAAAGGAGAGATTACTACCTACTTGGGTTCCCAGATCCCTTATTACATTTTCTGTATTTAGGGGACCACCACCTATGTGGTAGTTTACAGGTACTTTGTTTTTTCCAAAGGGGATGACTATGCACTTTTTGGCATTTAGCTTGAGGTCATGATTTTGACACCAGGTATCCTTCTCAGTGAGACCCTTCTGGAGGGTCTGTATCAGATGGAGAATCAAATATGGCCCCTAGTCTGTAGTCATCTGTGAACTTGGTCAGCCATAGTCCTCCTGTGCTTGCCTGTACCTCTGAGAAGTATATACCGAACAGGAGGGGTCCTAGGACTGAGCCCTGGGGGATGCCACTTGTAACCGGTTTAGAGTCGAACCTAGAGCCTGCAACTCTCACCGTGGGAGTTCTGTCCTTGAACCAGTTGGCAACTCATCTCATGACATAGGGGTTTATGTTCAAGCTAGTGAGCTTGTCTATAATACCAGAATGTGGAGCGGTGTTGAAAGCCTTTGCGAGGTCTAAGTAGGCTGTGTGGACCTCCTTTCCCTCATCTAATGCCTTGGTAACTGTCTCAAAGACGTCCACCAGGTTTAGGAGGCATGATCTGCCCTTAACAAAGGCAAACTGGGTAGGGTCTAAGGTTTGGAGGTATCCAATGTCTCTGTTAATGAGTTCCATGATGATGTGCTCCATAGCCTTACAGACCAGACTAGTCAGGCTTATAGGGCTATAGTTCAGATAAACCAAAAGACTGAATCACAAAAGACTGAAAATTCAAAATACTGAACACATTTTTAATGCAGGGGGAAAGCTCCCCTTTACCCCTCATGTGGGAGGCTGTGCCCCCCACATTCCCTGCTAACTATATTAACCAACTCCAAGATCAGACAACAGTGGAGAAGGGGCAAATTCCATCATTCAGTATTATGAATTTTCAGTCTCTTGAAGTAGATCCCCTAGGTGTTATACATGTCAGTGATACACAAGGACAGTGGCTGTGTGAAATTATTTAGTTAAGATGTAGTAAAACATATGTGCATCTTCTAAGGACATAGTTATTGTTATTATTTAATTAGTCAATAAAATAACAACATGGGAATCCAACCAACAGTCAAGAAGGCAGTAATTACAAAGACCACTGAGCTATCCACACAAGCTAACTTGAACAATAACTAAAGAATGCTTATAAAAACATCTATATGATATATATATATATATGGGTCATATAGTGGGACTATAATGGAAAACTATGAAATGTGCAGTCATCTGCGGCCTAGGTCTTATAGGCATCAGTGGTACACAAGGACAGTGGCTATGTGAAATTATATATTTAAATGTTGTGAAATGTATGTGCAACTGCAAAGAACATAGTTACCGCTGTTAATTATTAGACATAATGGCAACATGGGTATCGAACCCAAGTGAATTCACACAGCAGCTAAAATGTGTTTATAAGAAAATGTATATGATATATATAGGTCAAATAAATATCTGGAACATTCGTAGGAATACAAAGGAATATGTAGAATGTCAGTACTTACTGTAGGGACCTAGAGGCTGCCTCCACACCTCACTGACCCTCCTTCAAAACTTGGCTGTGCCCCTCTGATGCAAGTCATCATAGTGGTGATGAACCTGTAGTCCAGATGATCCCCATCCTGCATCAGTGCTCCCTCACAATCTAGTTCGATACATTGATCATAGCGAAGTTCCTGGGCCTGGCTGTCATCCTCTGCTCTACTTCAGCATAGACTTTCAACATCTGGGTCATCTCCTTCTCAGTAAATTTGGGTGCATGGACATATCACAACCTCCTCAAAGTTGCCATTATGATTTGCAATTCTTGAAATCTGAAAAACAAAATCAGAGACAAAATGTTCACTGAGGTACCACTCAGTTATCAATGGGCTGATCAGTAAATGCATCAAAATCAATATTTGAAAGTGGCACTGATTTCATGTTCTATGATTATTGGAAGATGGCAGGCACATGCTACACATGGAACCATTTTCCAATACCTATTGGGTGTTTACATGGGACACCTCTTTTTTCAGCACAGAACGGCATTTTACACAGATATGGATGAATGAGATTCAAAAAACTTAAATGTCAATCAACCTCATTAACTATGTATGACACAAATGCTATTTAAAGCTGTGTAAACACAAGGTGCACTTTGATTCTATGAGTGAGTAAGAGGTACATTGGCAACTGGCAGAATTTCTGTAGTGGTAATTAGTGCATCTGTCAAAGTTACTCATTTCAAAAAGTACATGTTTAAAGTCATATTTAATCCAAATGCTACGTTTTAGAAAAGTCATAACTTCCTAGAGTGATGTTGTCTTAAAATGTATGCATACGGGTGTTGCTCTTCAAATTTGTATACTTCAGACCTATAAGCAGACAGGCTTCCATTGTCAATGATAACAGTATATGGAGGATGATTTACAGACCATCCACAATTCTTACTGGTAATTCCTTTCACTCTGTAGTCTAACTACAGAAACACACTTATTATGACAGCATCCATATCTAGTATGTGAAGCTGATGTTATGGGTATTTATTAAATCATGACTCCTAAAACAGTGTTGTACCATATTCTTATGCTGTTATGAATATTTCTTCAATGATGCTTCATGACAAAGGTGTTATCAGTACTTTGCCGATTTACTACAACTAGGGATCCAAAGGCATGTTGCCTCTTTCCAGAAGTTGTTTAATTGTTAAGTGATTTAGTAATGTAAGGTAAAAATGTAAGCAGACTGTGGTGGCATGATGCTGTTGTCTTTGGAATTTTATTCAACACAGATGCAATATCAGGGATTTTAATCCCTCTCATGAAGTATATAGATATTTCAAATGATTTTATTGTTTTAGATGTTGTATAATGCCATTCTTGATACTTTTCATATGTCGTCAATATTTCTCACAGATAGTGTTATACAGCTGTCTGCATTGCATAGGAAAGCATATAGTTTATTTTGACATATGCTTTTCATTGACTGAAATGCATAAGTAAGCACATCCATGAGTCTTATCATATGCACATCAATGTTTTCCAGATGACCCATCATCTTAGCGGTGGCAACATTTCCTCTCAGGAAAATGACACCTTTATTGATGCTCTCTGTCAACATGTAAGGAGACTCCTATGCTGTTCTGGGGATAGTGTGTCAAGAAATGAAATATGGATGGACCTCACCAAGATGATCAATTCCATTGGAGGCCACAATCAATCCTGTGAGGCCTGTAGATGTCACTACATGAACATGATTCTTTGTGCAACCAACAGATTTATACATTAAGAGAGGTCAAGGGATGCAACTGCCGCTGGACCACCATTGTCCTTTCGATGATATCACAATCTTTTTGCCCTCACTGCATAGAGTAAGATGGGAGTGATGAATCCCTGCTAGTGGGATTGAAGTGGGGGTTCCAGGATGGACATGTATATATCGATGTTCAGTACAGGATGAATGCTTTGACACTCACTGCATATTGCTTAAGCATGCACATTCATGTATTCCTGTGTTTGATTTACAGCAGCAGAGATGAGCTGTGAACAAACTTCCACACAAAGTGAAGATGATGAACATAAGTATAATTAAGTGTTTTGGTAGATCTGAGTTACAGACAGAGCAATGCAAACTGCAGCTGTAATGTTTATTGCATAAATATTCACAGGTCCATCTACTTTGGGCCTACAGCAGGGAACAGCAGGTGAGTGTGTCTATACTGTTGCTGTGCACACTACCTTGTTGGTGTCGGCACCTCATGTAATGGCACTGTTGTTTACTGTTACATTGTTGTTTCCATAGCCTTCTACGGGAAGATCCAGTGGAGGGGTATGGCACGCATCATCAGGTGAAGAAAGATCAGGTATGTTACAGTGAGATTGTCAGAGCTTTCAACAATGTTTATCACATGTGATGACTGATCTCTTTGTCAATATTTGTCAATGCAGGCCCTTTTGGTCTAGAGTTGCAATGTACATCATGTGAGTATTTGTAGCCCGTATTACTGTGATGTATACATGATGCTGTCAATATTAGTTTTGAGAACTACATGACTGTGCTGCCTTTTTGTTTACTTTCCCACTGCAGGATCCACAGTACAAATCACAACCTCTACACAGCAGGAGTCCTCAAGTGCACATACAAATGGTATGTGTATGTCACACATTCAGTCTTTTTTAATTGTGTTCACCTGGTACATGTTGTGAATGATGTGATCCATAATAAATTTTTGTTACCTACACTAGTTTAGGTTCAGCACAGTGGATCAACAATGACATCCAAGGAGTGTTTGCCAGAGGTGTTATGTTTTTATGCATCACATATGTCGTGTATGTTGGCCATGTTAATGATTATGAACTTATGGTATGTACATTCTGTGAAATATACATGCATTAGATTATAAGTAAAGTCTTTATTATTTATAACATATATATGCCAATTGTGTTTTATATTCATCATGTGCTGTAGGCCTATTGTCCTGATCCGTGTCTTTGTATCTTTTATCACATCAACTGTCTTTATCATCCAGCAGCCCACTCAGTGACCATAATATTGTTCATGATGTGTCTCAGCATGGTAGTATGGCCCCTGGCACAAACGACATCGAGTTGTTTAGAGAGTTCATCCATCCATGAAGTTGACACAGATGTTGCACCAGATGTATTCTCAGATGTGGAGGCTCAGTTGTTGATGGATTCAGATGATGATGACACACTAAATGTTGAACAGGGTGAGGCCATTGATAACATACCAGAGTTGGAAACATTGCTGCTGGTGGATCCACACAACAACCAAACACAGGTTATTACTGTAGATTTAGGTGGACAGATGTTGGACATGTCCAGCTGTCAGATGGTGTGCATCTCCGTCTGTAGGCACATAAGCAGTCATGGTAATTGCATCATTCAGATGTCCATGTACTTGCCTGTGACACAGATTATGTGGTATACCAGCTATGTGTTATGCATGATACGATGAGATTACAGCTGCCGTAGTTGCTGAGAATGAGAGTCTGCTAGCTATGGCATGGTCATTGGAAAACCTGGCCTCTAGAGTACTGCAGCAGTGTCATATTGCTAATAGGATTCTCCATTCCATGGCTCTGCACAAAAGATTGCAACCTCTAAGATGCAGGCCACCTGTCCACAGAGCCAGCACTGGCCATCAGGAATCCCTGTTTGTGGTCCAACCTGCACAGATGCCAACTTCTGGAACATCTGTTGAGGTCCCACCAGTCACAAGGCCTTCAACTTGAAGTTATACTCCTTCATCTGAACATGGAATCATACCCCATCCTTCTCCTCTGTGGAGCAAACAAGGCAGAACATGTCTGTACATGTTCATGGCAGGGCAAACCATGGTGTGAGACATCAATGAAATTGACCAAGACAGAGTTAGAATGTGTCCAATAGTTGACTCAGATTATTGTACCCCCACTGTGCTGTGATATGTGTTTTTGAAATAAAAATGTCTGCATGATGTTGTGCATGATTTCTCTTTTTTTCATGTGATGATATTGCACAGATATGTAAGTGTATCACTGATGTGTGTCCCTTATTGTTTAACATGCAGTGATAAAGCAGAATGAGTGTGTATTCATACCTATGTCAGTAATGCCCTGTGTTGATGTTTTTATTGTTGAGACATTTGCATGTGTTCATGTTGGAATATGTTAGGCTCATGTTATGAGTGATGCTCAGTGTGTATGTGTAGTGGTTACTTGCCATCAGATGCAACGTGTGTTGCTGTTGTGGGGCAATGCCTGAACGTTAATGTTTAATCTGTGTATTCATATACATGTGGCTTGTCAAGACTCTGCCATGCAGCCTGGGCCTGCACTCATGGTCTCACCCTGTGTTGCCTACACCTGTGAATTCTGTCCCCTATGCCCTTCTGCTCCTCTCCCAATAACTGGGGGAATGTCCTCTTCAGACATTTGTGGTTCTTCTGGTAGTTCACCCACAACTGCAGCTAGAAAACTGCCATGTGCTTAGGTTAGCATGTTGTGCAGCATGGCATACACCGTTATCATCTCTACTGCCTTCTCAGGTTTGTATTGCAGTGCAGCCCTGGATGTGTCCACATATCTGACTCTATCTCTCAATACACTGACCACATGCTCTATGGTGTTTCTGGTTGTGTGTTTGATCTGTTATAGGCCTCCTATGCAGGGTTGGATGGATCATGGTATGGGGTCATTAGCCACAGCCGAAGAGAATAAATACAGTCACCTGTTGGGGGAGTAAAAATACTTTTGTTCAGACTGGATATTATTGACAGGGGGATACTTCAGTTACATCTTAGCTGTTTTCCTATACTTAACCAGAAGCAATCATTCCGGAATTTCACCTTGCTGGAATGCAGCCTTGAATTCACTTTCCATACAAATGGCAGTATCAGGAACACTTCCAGGTTGTGTTGCCATGATGTTTGTTATGCTGCCATCTGCTGCACACACACCTTGGCAGATGACGGATGGCCATCCCTTTCTGTATATGCATCGGTCTGTTTCTGGATGTATTGGTGTCTTGATAGGTATGTGTGTCTGCAATCTGTTTTGCGTGAGTACATGGGGGAAGTTTGCAATGTTGTCGAACTGGTGCAATACAGTTCTCTGCCCCATGAGTGGGGATGAGAAGTGTAAGTAGTCATCCACCTTGCTCCACATTGCTGCCATGTGTTTGGCCAGGATACAACTGACAGCTGTCTGTGATGCTCCCACAGTATGCCCATGTGTCTCTGGAATGTCTCAGACGTGAATATACCCAGGGTGAGACACACTTTAGTTTCAAGGGGGATGGGGCTTCTTCACAGGGCTTGCAAAGACATGTGTGGGGCACACATGTTAAAAACAGCCTGCACCATTTGTCTGTCTAGACAATATCTGTCAGTTATTTGCTGATCTGACAACTAGCTTAGCTGAAGCCTTACTCTGACTCTAGCAGGCTGCCTTCTAGGATGCACAGCCAGATCTTCATTTATGGCTTGCATCACTGCTGTTTGTTGCAGTATATTAACAGTAGGTTGCATTGTTATATTTTTTCAGTTTTGTTACAGATTTCACCGTAATTCATAGTATTCACATGAAATCCTTCGGTCCATAATGTATGTGCCGAGAATTTCGGAAGTGGAGATGGATAGCTGTTTGTCACATTTGAGTGGTATTGCATGTGCACAATGTGCTTTGCAATCACATTGGCATGTGCAGAATCCCTAATTATACAACGACCCCCCCATTAATATTCCAAAATGTGCAGTGTGCACATTGTAAATCAGAGTTTTAGTAATGGAAAAAGGTCTGGTCGCCCAGACTTTTTCCATTACTATAACTCTTTTTTTTTTTTTTACAGCAATGGAGAACGCAAGATCTCTGTTGCTTGTTACAACCTGTCTCGTCATGTTAAACGAGTTTAACATAGTGAGACAGCTTTTAAAAAAAGCAACGGAGATCTTGCTTTCTCCGTTGCTTTTTTCAAAACTGTCTCGCTATGTTAAATGGGTTTAACCTAGCAAGACAGCTTTAAAAAAGCAATGGAGATTCTCTGTTGCTTTTTTTAAAGCTGTCTCGCTATTTTAAACTCGTTTAACATAGCGAGGCAGCCTGTAAAAAGCAACGGAGATCTTGCTTTCTCCATTGCTTTTGCCCACAGCTCTGATGTACTGCGTAGGCGTACGCATGCGCAGTACATCAGAACTGTCGCAGAATACCCAGACAGCTGTGGAAGGGCAGCAATGAGGCATTATACAATGCCATTATTTAAGAAAAGTAATTCTTTTTTGTCTTAAATAATGTCATTGTATAATAGCAATTACTCACGCCTGGGTGTGGGTAATGCTGGATTTACCCACGGTTGGCTTTGTTTGGCCACTCGGGCTTCGTCCTCATGACCAAACCACACCAACCGTGGGTAAATCCAGCATTACCCACACTCAGGCATGGGTTATTGCTTTATTATCCTACACTGCATAATTAATAGTCTGTCTGCCTTCAGTGTATCTTCTGAAATCTCATCCACAGCAAGTGTACTGCAGCCTTTTTTTGGCATGCTGTGCTGTCAGTAAATACCTTCCATGAACCTTACGGAATCAATCCCTATATAATCAAACTTTTTTTAATATGTTTTTGCAGCTCTTAAAATCATCACTGAGGCTAAGAGAAAGTGTCTGCTGTCTGTATGTCTTACGGTTGTATTTGTAAAGAAGTCTGTAGTTTCAATGTATTATAATCCTGCACTTTAATTTTCATTAATATAATAGTGTATTAATATATAATATAGTCAATGCTTCATGTTATAGACCTGGATAATATAGAATGTTAATAATAAGTTGATAGAAACTACTGGGAATCACTCTGTAGTTTAAATGGCCTTGCTGCTTGTAGTTGAAATGGCATGGCTGCTTGCCGTTTACATCTCTCTCACTCTTTTTTTTTTACCCTTTTACTGATCATTGAATGTGCAGCATTAGACTTTTGAAAATGAGCTTGAGACTGAAAGAAGCCTCACCAAGTAAAATAACTTACCTTTTTGTCTGCTTTGCTTCCTACTGACTTCTTGACCACTACATGAGAGGTTCAACAGTAATCCGGATCTTTGGTGACGTCAAGAGGTTAAACTCTTGAAAAGAAAGTTCACAAATCACAACTGTAAGAAGAATGGAAATACTAACTGAACATTAAAAGGGAAAAGAATAATACAATGGTAATCTGAATTTGTTTTAAGTAGTTTTAGACTTGATGTAATATATATATATATATATATATATATATATATATATATGTGCATGTGTATGGGTCTACTTTGGAAGACTGAAATACCAGGAGGCCAACTTTTAAAATCCTGAGATGAGAAAGTCAACAACCACAGAAAACCGACTCCAGGTAAGTGACTACTTGGCCACCATGTTGAACTTTGCCCCTTACCCCCACTGTAGGGCAACCTCAGAATTGGTATGTTTAGTTAGGGGGTGTGGGAGTCAAAGCCCTTCATATTGGTAGGTTTAATTTGCTTTGGGTTTAATTTTGCTTTTATTCACCAAGTGGTTATGTACCTGGAGTCAAAAGTCAGTGTTCTGGGACGTCAGTTTACAGTGGCTGTTGGGTTTCTCATTTTGGAATTTTAAAAGTCCGCCTTCTGGTATTTCAGTCTTCCAAAGTAGACCCATGTGTGTATATATAGTCTTCTTAAACTATAATTAATAGTATCTTAATATTTTTTAAGTTGCAGTAGCCTTTTGCCAGTTCTTAATGAAATTGGTGATTTAGTTTTGTAAGAATATAATTAGAATAATTTGTCTGTTTAGATAGGCAAGTTAGGAGTTTTAGCTTCTATAAGTTGTAGGCTTTTAGTAATAATGTATACAGCTAGAGTTTTAATGTTGCTTCTGGTTTTAGATTTAGTTGTTTTAAAATATAGAAAGGAAGAGTTGTATATAATATGGGAAATTAATATAGTGTTAAAAATAAGCACGAGATTGTTAACAACAATAACTTGGTAGATTAATATGTTTTATTTTACTTCAGTAAACAAACGGGGAATTTAATAAAGCCTACACTTTTTTTCCATGTAGGCATTGTGCAGTGATGATTACATGGATGTAAACATTTTGAGATTCAGTAAACACTGCTGAGTGCTGCGTACACACGCACAAAAATGGAAACTTCCATGGCATGCAAACAGCCAAATAAGTAGGTGAATCTCATGCAAATGAGGCAGGTGGAGCAATCCAACAAGCAGAAAAGCATCTCTTCAGATTCGTGTCAGTGTCTGTAATGTACATGGAAAAATTGTAGACAGACAAAAGGGGGTGTAAAACTGTACATATATGGACATAAACCTCCTGAAAATGTAATACCACATAGATATATGAGCAAAACTATTATCCTGTATGTCAGAAAGAGTAAAGGATATAAGTTAAATACATTTTTTTAATAGTTTCAGCATGTTTGTGTTGTGAGCCGTAGAACACAAGCATGCTTTATAGAAAAATAATAAAAACTTGGAAAAAAATTTAATATAATGTGACAGAAATGAATTACAGGACCTTGTGTAGGATCCCTACAATAGTGCATTGCTGCTGTTGCTAACATGATAGGGCTATGAAGCATGTAGTTTCCAGGCTGTGAGCATGGATATGTATGCAAATGAAGTAGAGTTACTGAATAGCAGAAAGGAGTAATCGTGTCCACATATCCCCTTTGTGTAGGTTCTTAGACCCATGTTAATGTTTGCACAGGATGTAGCTGACAACAGGGGTGTGTGTCCACTGACTTCTAAGCTCCTTTAAGCTTTGGTGCTCGTGTTTGATTGCTCTCCACCTTGCTGAGTGTGTCTGAAACCATATGTATGCAATTAGAAGTTTTGACCTTGTTTAAGCTATGTTGCATGCTGCAGCACTGTGTGTGGTGTCATGCACTGAAATAGAGCCGTTAAATGATGTCAATTATATTGTAGGCAGATGGAATGCATCATAGTTAGCCAATAACATGTTCTGCACCCATTCTGTACCTAAAGCAAAGCTGTATAAACTATGCATGCACCCTACATTCTGATTTTCCCCCAATATTTTGCACCATTGGAGTACAGACTTGGGAATTTTAACTGAGATAATGCTAGGGGCTGCTGCAGATCTGCTACATCTGTTTGTGCTAGATGCTGAAGTTAGTGCTGCTAGTGCTGCTGATAATAGGCCTAGACAGAGAAGGAGAAGAGTGTTCAAGCCCAGGGTAAACTACCAGGAGCAATATGAACAGGAAATTGTATAGTGCTACAGAGTGGACAGGGGCATACTACAGGAATTCACTGAGCTCTGCCACCCTCAACCCAGAGCCAACAGAAGGGAACCCATCCCAGTGGAAACAAAGGTATGTGCAGCCCTTAGGGTACTAGCTACAGGTACTTTCTGGGGACATGACGGGGTTCTCACAGGCATCTGCATCCAGGGTACTACACCAGTTCCTGAATGCCATGCTACCATATGCCAGTGAGCACATTTCTTTTCCCCTCACCACTGAGGTGACGGCCAGCAATATGTAACACTTCTACCATGTAGCACACTACCCTGAAGTACTGGGTGCCATAGACTGCACTCAAGTACACATCAAGGCACCACCCAGTGAGGAGGGTAGAATCTACATCAGCTGCAATGGGTACCACTCCATCAACTGCTAGGTCATGTATAATGCCCAGGAGATGAACCTGAATGTGTGTGCTGCCAGCACTGGCAGTTATCACAACTCCCATATCTGGCACACATCACAACTGTACCAGATGTTTGCTAGGGGGACATCCCACATGGCCATTTACTGGGGGGTGCTGGCTATGCCCTGGAACCATGGATGATGGTACCCATCAGAAATCCACACACACCCATGGAAGAATGCCATAACACACACAAACTAGAAACATCATAGAGCATGTGTTTGGGCTTCTGAAGTCATGGTTCCAGTGCTTAGATATATCTGGTGGAGCCCTGCAGTACTCTCCAGTCTGATGTGCACATATGTTCACAGTATGTGCTATGCTACACAATATGATCCTGCCGAAACAGCTGCAGCAGGATCAGCAAAAGTAAAGGATACACAGCCCCCAACAGTGCTTACATCACCACAGCCACAGTCACAAGAGGACTCTATGGAAGAACCCCCTGCTGATGTCCCTGTAGGAAGACGTAGGCATGGTCAGTATGACCTGGCTTTGGCTGGGAAACAACATATAGCACATTCACTGACAACCTAGGGACCTAGGAGCTGACTCCTTACTCCCACTCACATACATATATTAAAATTGATGCCAGGCAACCTACACAACCTGTACGTATTCATGTATCAGCTGTGTATTGCTTGCATCAGACAGAGTCAGTCCTGACATACAGTTCTGTCAACTGCTACATTTGCAAGGTAAGTCTTTAACCTACACAGTACTTTAAAGGATTACTATGAAATATTATTGTATGCATGGATTTTCTGCGTTAATGCAAGTAAATATAGCGGGCTATTTGGACAGAAGTATCATCCACATGGGACTACAGATACCAGCCCAGTAGTATGTGTTCCTTAATATTCACTAGGCCTCATGGTTGGAATATTCACTACATCAGTCATGCAAGATGTTAAACAGTGGGGTCACATGATATTTGGACTTCAGTGTATCTCAGCAGAACATGTGGTATTGTTCCCCCACCACCAACACAGCAGTGTTCCCATATAACTGCTTTAACAGTAACTCATCAATAGTATATCAGCAAGCCAGGCAATCTCAGGGCAGTAACATAGAAACTGATCATACATTTGTATGTCTCAATTAATGCAGGAATAACTACGTACATCTGTATGCTACTGATTGTGTCATGAATGAGTGCTCCCTGTCTGGCAGCTTGTGTGGCTCAGTGGACTAGGGGAGTTAGTATGGGTGATGGTGTTGCTGGTTCTAATCTGGAAATATCCACATCCTTTGCATGTGAGGCATTATTATATATATTTTTACAGACTGTCAGTCTGTGTGTGGTTTAACATTATTACCCTTTGTCACATATTAATTACATCAGTCATCTGGAGAATGCCATGGACATTTTGAGTGAAGTGCAGTACTGCAGAAACAGGGAAATATGTCATTGTCTGTAACACACAAAATCCAGGACTGGAGTACAGCTTGGTGTGGGCTGGAGTCACTTTATAAGTACTGACAATATTACTGGGCATGCTCATACACTTAGTTAAAGTGAGAGCAATTCTGTTACCCATTGATCAAAATGACCTGTTATGTATAGCTATGTGTATACATACATACATATATGTATGCATACCCATCTGTCACTATCTGTCTCAAACATAGATAGTATATCTATCTTTATGTATTTACAAATGTGTATCTATCTATCTATATATATATATATATATATATATATATATATATATATATATAAACAGTTTACCATCAAATGTCAATTGCACAGCAATGAATGTGCATATTGTTGACACCTTTACTCGAAATCTGTAATGCCAATTTTTCAGAATGTCTCAAAAACACTGCACATTGAAGTTTCTGACCACTATACACCTAAAAACAAGTGCTAACATGGGTCAAAAATGGGGCTCAATTTTGTGGTTAGGAATATCGCTGTTTGACATTTTCAACAGTCGCAGTTCGGAGTTCACTTTAGTGGTGTTGCCGCTGTTTGATCAACATTTTGATGGTAAACCTATAAAAACATACATCTCAGTCTCTCCCCATATATTTACATAACACATATACATATCATACACACACAGCTACATTTATATATACATCCTGTTATATGCATAAATATGTGTGTGGATGTCAGTATTGTCCTATGTACCCTAATAATGGTGAGTAAAGCTGCACTATCACACATCTATAATGTTGCTAAAAGGATCCAAAGTAAGTGCTCAACAGTACATAATTCACTTACCTACAGACCCCTGTCCCTGCTGGATGTCACCAGACATACATCACCAGGTGAGCAGGTGGTGTAATGTATAATGTTATCTCCACAAGCATAGACAGGGCACATTGTTCCTGCCCACAGGCTTGCCCATCCAAGTGCAAACAGCCACATATGGCCATATTGGTAACTGTAGATACATATCTAGGATAAATAGTTATCTGACTGCTAGGACACTAGATGCAGATAACAGTGCAAAGCAATATCACTCCACAGGCCACAGATGCTGTTCAACACAAGCCTAGTTTGTGTAATCCACAAGTAGTTTGCTAGCAATCATGTGCAAAGTAGACAACAGCTGTGGCATGTGTAAAAAGTACTGTGTTCTACAGTGTGTAACACTAAATAGTTAATGGATCTAATCTCACTCTAGACCACTTGGTGTGTTTATGTGTGCATGTGTATTAACCTGTAAAACAAGTGAGAATCTCTCATTATTGGTTATCAAACTGCAATGACTGTGCATTTGTTGGCCTTGTAAGTTGCTGCTGACTTCCAAACTGCCCTCTTCTATAAGGCCTGATGTCATCTACCTTAAGATTACCAGCTGCCATTGCAATGTTAGATTTAAGCCGTGGCATGTGTGATAAGTGCTTTGATCTATAGTGTGTAATACTAGATAGGTAGGGGTTCTAATCTCACTTCAGACCACTTGGTATGTGTGTGCATGTCCATATGGTGTAAATGTGATCACCAAAGTAACTTAGAAAGAGGTAAGGTTTTGCAGTATTTTATTTGTAGCAGGTGATGTGGGACTCCCAATGCCTGACCACAACTATGCCTGCTGATGTCATCAAACATAATATGCCCTAAAGAGATAAGAATAGTAGAGATGAGGTGTGTTGCATATATCAAGTACTGTGATCTGTAGTGTACATCATTAGATAGGTAAGTGTTCTAATCTACATACAGCCAGCTTGCACTATGTGTGTGCCATGCCATGCCCTGTAAGCAGTAATTTGAAGTGGTGCTATCCTCAATGTAGCCAGGTTTGTGTGTGTGTGGCTGTTAGAGCATTTTATTTATTTAACATTTGTTAACCAGGAAAGTCCGACTTGGAACTAAGCCAATTTTCAGCGGAGGCCCGGGGATAAACTTTTCAGATGCACATCTTTGTAACATGTGAGGAGGACATGCAGATTCTGCACAGAAGGCACTCCAGCTGAGAATTGAACCAGAGAACCTCTTGCTGTAAGGTGGCAACGCTCCCACTGCACCACTGTGCCATCCAATTTTACATCAGCTTATGGAACTATATGACATTTGAACTTCCCTAGCATAATGCCCATACAGCTCACACAATCCTAGACAACCTTATACTCTTATTTACATTATCAACACATATTGCCCCAGTCCAAGAGAGACACAGGCAGAAGCACTGTAGTGAAATGGTGATCACCGAGCCAATCATACAGATGGCATGTGATGAGGTGCACTGAGGTGCTCTGTTTGCCATTATGCATGGTTCTGTTAAAGTCTGCTAGACAGATCTCTCCCACTAGCATGTATTACTAATATCACATACTAGGTTAATGTCCTTAGAGTGATTAATCCATGTACCATGCCACCTACAGATATGCAGCATTTGCAATCAAGCAGGTTCACACATTGCCCCATATGCAAGGCAGAGATCACCTCTGAGTAGTCTATATGCCACAGGCTACAATGACACTGATTTCAGCTGATCCCCATTGAACAGATATTGAAGATGTGAAGTTCCCTTGTGAGGGAACATACTGTTGTGTGCAATTGCCAGTTGTGCTTGAAAGGTGCATCATCAAATGACCATTGCACTCAGAAATTGGCATGCTGAGGGGTGACAGTGCCCTCAATTATGACATATGATTCCCTTCATGCCACTGGGGAGACATGATGATCTCAGGCACATTAGGTGTAAAAGTGTGTGGCCCGGCCTGTGTACCCAGTTGTATCACCCCTGACTATGTACATCATATGTTGCAACTGATGTGCTACTTACCAGGTACAAAGGTGTTAGTGATGGAAATGATACTACATATATAGTTGCATGGAGTTTATGGCCATTAGTATGTCAACAGGCATTTGTTTGTCAATAGTCTCTTGTAGGATATTGACATAACTCACAGACTCTATGAGTGCACACAGTTTGCAGGCATCAGCCAACATTGTTAGCCACAGACATTCATATCTGCTTGTATCATGGTTAAATGGAGTCCAAGCAGTAGATGACCCAGGACTGAGCCCTGTTGAACACTGCTGCTTACAGATCAGCTATTGGAGGTGGATGTCCCTATGTTGAGTATGCGTGCCATCAGTGGACCACTTAGTGACCCCTACAATGATATTACAGTAGATGCCTAAGCGGGTACTTTTGTAAATGATTCCTGAGTAGGGGATATAGTCAAATGGCTTAGCTAAGTCCAGGGGGTTGTATGCTCTGATGTCCTCTCAACCAGGTCTTTGGTGACTGCCTCAGACATGTCCACCACATTTAAAAGTCATGTTCTCCCTTTCAGACATCCAAACTGTGTACAGTCAGCTGTGTGTAGATCACATATATATGTTTGCTGAACAGCTCCATGATGATTTGCCCTAGGGGCATACAGATATGGATACTCATGCAAAGAGGTGTATAGTTCTGATAGTCAGTGGATGCACCACCTCTAGGCAAGGGTATAACAGTTGCTGTTGTCCAGTCAGCTGGGGTGCAGCCAGTGGTTTCAGTATTTTTGCAAAGTGTTCTCAATGGTGTTAGTAATCCTTGTCGGATTCCATGTAGGATGCAGCCTCTGATGTTAGCATGTCCAATAGATGCTCTGTATCCCCCTAGAAAGGACAGTTATGACCTGCTCTGTAGATATGGAAGGTATGGGACAGGTTTTAGGAATGTCATGTGGCACATGTGGTGGGGATAGTGGAGTGAAGTTGACTCAGAACATGTGGGACTACAGGTTAGCTATGAATATATTATATGTGTTATCATTATGAATGAGTTCACCAACAATCTGGGCCTGTCCTCTGAGGTTCACATGTAACTACATTGTGTGTTGTGGTTCTGCTTTGTGTCGGTGGCAAATTTTTTCACTTACTGTGCCTACACAATGTCACAACACTGTGCTTGTTGTAGCTACAAAGGTTATGGTTCCTTTTTAGGGAGCACCCTCACCCCAACTGTTACACAGCAAAGTCCACCACTTATTGTACAGCCTGCTAATGGCAGTTGTTCACCAGGCAGTTTTGCTGTGCCATAAGGAGCCTGTGTTCCTCCTGTCAGGTACAGCTGAGTTTATGCAGTTGTACTGCTGCTTGCATAATGCATGTGTGTAGAGCATGGCATGCTTGACTGTCCCATCTAAGGGGGAAGGTGCATTCAAGCTATGTAAACCATTTCACAGGAGGTAATAAATTGCTTTTTTGAAATTCATGTTTTTATTGTCTGCAAGGTGGTGGTTAGTTCTGGTAGTTTTAATGATACTGATCTGTGGTTAGATCCCATCAGGAAGAACTTCACAGTGGGGGGCTGCAGTGGTCACCCATATTGGGAAATACATGAGGCAATATGTTGGCACCCCTTGTGGGGATGTCATGGCACTGCTCCAGGGCATTGTAGGTAGGGACATGGACTAACCTTTGGGCAAGTAAGCTTCATCATAACTAAACAACTCAGTTGGTGGTCACTTAATTCCTCTCCAAACTATGATGTAATGATATATCTTGATAGACACACATTCATCCAAATAAGCACAGTGGGTGTCTGGATTCATGGAGCTGCTCCTGTAGTCAGCAATTGCTTGATTATGTGCCTTCCAGCAGTGAATGGCACCTGCAGTGTCTCTGGCAAAGCACAGTGTTTCACAAAATCTGGATGTGTATCTATCCTTAATGAGTATGTATATACCACCTGCATTACCTTGCACACTGTCATTTTGAGGTCTGAACAAGTGGAAGAACATGTCATTTGGTATGGCTGTGGTGCTGTCCACAGCCTTGGACCAGATGTCCTTGGCTGCACACATGTCTGCATATTCCAAGGTGGGGGACACCTTTTACAGAGTGGGGTTTAGTTTTGCCATTCCCAGCATGCAGCAGCATAACCACGATGTTGTAGGAAGATGATGTTCTCATTGCAAAGTTATTCCTCCAGACACTGCATATAAGATGCATTGTGGGGGTGTCATCAACCTTGGCCAGTACTCCAAATCTCAAGGGTGAGAGATAAAGACCATCACTGTTGAAGCATTGTCTGTTGAGCAAGGCATCCCAGGTAGACATGTAGTAGATCCCCGTACAATGACACCACATGCTAAGGCAATTATTGACTTCCATCAGTTTTCATGTGTATGAAGCCATTATCCTAGGTTAGGGTCAACTGCAGGTGAAAGCTATGTGCATATCTGTGAGAGACAGACTGTCTAAGCTCAGCCATGTGTCTGCATACAGTCTGGTGACATATATTCCTAGTCATACACACCTGCAGGAACTATGATGTCAACAGCATGATAATTGATATTCCTTGATTTGAGGCAACGTGTGGTATGGCATATTGTGTCAATCCACATACAGCTAACTGTGATCTTCCCCATATGTGGCTTGTTGACACAACCAATGTGTCTCACAATGTCATCACCTATGAATAAAAGGTGTGATTTTGTGTTTTGCCTCAGGTGTTTGAACAATGAGAGTGTGGTGCATGGAGTATTATGTGTACTGTGCTCTCCAGAGGCAGGATTTTCTGAGGTATCTGTTATTTGGGAATGTGTCTGGTAAGGTGATGCACACATGCAGATGTGTGTGATGTGGGTGTAGGTGGTGCAGGATGTGACCTGTGCATGTTGGCAATATGCTCATTGCCATATGTAATGACTGCTGTTGGAGACACCATAGAAGCAAGGTTTAAAATCTAGTGACATCTGTCACACATCATGTATGTGTGTCATAGGAGTGGAGGGATGGCGGCACTTTCCACATCTCATCAGCAGGCTCTGCAAATTTAGGGTCATGCTGCCACACCCTTGAGGTTGACAGCCTGACATAGAGTGCTTGTAGACATTCCGTGGAGTGAATATGCGGATGCCTTTGCATGCATATAGGACTTGTTTAACTTTGCTGACATTACGTTGTCCTCACAAGTGCATGATGCCTGTCCAACAACCAGACAGCACACTGGTTAATGTGTGACACGTGGGAACACAGACATGTACTTTGGGTACATAACTGTATAGTATGACATGCCTAGGACATGTGACAGGTGGACACACATTGGCCAAAGGTGGCCAGTCCACTGCAGTAGGCCTCACAGTCATGTCATGTAGATATACACTATTAATCTGTTGAAGGGCAGGATGCATGTCTTGCTTTGAAATTATCAGCTATGATAGATCACCACTGCTGTGTTGCTTGTTTCAGCAAGCCTTGACATCTATGTCACTGGACATTGCACATTATATTGGGATGCTGAAGAAGTGCTCCTAATCACCATCTTGTCAGTTCACTAGTGACATACCACCAACCCTAGAACAGAAGGTATAATACATGCAAAACCCAACTGAGTGTCCAGGTTGCTAATCAAGACATCTACCAGGAGAAGGATATTTGAAGCATACAGAGCCTTTCATGATGTGGGACAAATATGTGGATGAACAAACAGGCTGTGCGCTGCTTCTCATCATGAGTTTCATAGCAATGTATTGCATGTGATGACAGACAATGTATCGGAGCATGGTATCCCATGTGAGAGTGGTTTTGGTGAGACCAGCATTAATAGTTGCCAGACATGAGCAGTTCCATGGCCTCCCCTGCTTTCCAAAGTCTTCAAAAGGTAATTACGTCCTTCCAGTACACACTGCTTGGGTATTGTCCAACTGCAGAATACCTGTGTAAAATCCCACCTTACCATCACAAGGTATACATATTACATTTTCCAAACATGTTTGCCTGTGCTCTGTACAGACACCTTGAACGACTCTCATCTTGGAACATTGTAGAAGTAACTGCAATACTTAGCTGCACAAAGGACAGCTAGTATGCAGTGTCAAGCAGTGTCTCCAGATCTGAGTCGTGTGATATGAAACACCATGAAAAGAGTTAGCATGGATACGAGCAGTAACAATGTCGTACACCTACTGACACTGGACCAAACACCATTTGTTTTACTCAAGACCAGATCATGCTTACCTATGCTAAGTGGTGGACCTCATTGAGTGTTAAATTGTGCAAAGGATGAGGGGAATATGACTCACTCCACCTACCATGGCCTGTCAAGGTGTTTGACAATATTAAGCCAGCAGGCCTTGTTGAAAACTGTGTAGGCTATTTACAGAGTGGAATGTCAACTGGTGGATAGGCAAGAGTCTGATAGTCATAATCTGGGAAGATAGCATTGGCAGACCTATGCTACAAAGATGCCAGTCACCAGTGGATTTCCCCAAACATCACTAATGGAGTACCCCTTCTAGCCATTTCCTCCTCTGCAGTCATGGCCATTGTCAGTGACTTCTGACTGGCTACATTAGCAGATGATTGCATATTAGGAGCTGTCACTCTATCCTACACAGAACCAACAGTTATCCAGGATGGCCAGAGACACACATTCAGTTGTTGTCAGAGCCACTGAAAAATAGTAAATGCCAAAGACTATACAGTACTATCCTTTGGGAAGTCATCCACCCCTGGAAAATATGGCAGTGCCCACACACCACAAAGTTGAGCCATTACTCATGGAGTTATGGACACAGACAGTAATGTAGCCTTTGACTTTCACGGGTCAATAAGATGTGGGTATCCACTCAATTTTGTATAACATGTGCAGAAAGGTATGGTATGCAAATCCCAGACTGTCATTGTTACTGAATTTGGCACTCATCACACCTATCATTGAGTGCAATGTCACCTTTGTTATGCCATTACACAGGCATAACTTACAAGCGTAACAGACACACAGGTTCCATGGTAAGCTGATACACATTGTAGATAACATGTCATATGCAGTCCATGCCAAGACTGTACATGTGTAATCTGTGTCTTACATGCTTTGGACGGGATGTGTATGGCTGCCATACAGGGAGGTGTCAGATCCCACTGTGTACCTCCCACATATCCAAGACAGGACTAACACATGTCTTACCTTTACTACACACCTACACCATCACTGTGGTATAAATAGTACATGCTGGAGAGACAAGTATGTAACACAGACACTACATCCTATATGTAACAGGTCCTTCATGCATGTGAAGCACACATCTGTTGTAACACACATCATGTGCAAGTTACACAATGGATGCAGGACAAGACAGTAATAACTGATGTAGGACAGATGGCTGTAATTGACACAGGAAATTTGTAGACAGGTTATCTCAATCACCATAGCTTATTGATGTGTTAGCTCTCGAAACCCTGGTGACACTTATCAAGGGTATCAGAACTTTTCATAGATTAGTGATGCATGACTAGGCTGAATGCTGCCATTGTCCTTGTTAGCCTGTTATACAGATATGAACCTATGGAGCCATACACCTATAGTGCTGTAACTTGCTGAAGACGTATTTCTTCTGTGCTGACATTCTATCATGTGCTATGATGTCTATGGGTTTATTACCGCTGTGTATCCACTGTTGTCCCTTACAGACTCCTGAAACTGAAACATAAACAGGTCCATGACACACCTTTCATTGTGTAAGTATACAGCCATTACAACATCATACAACATAAGGTAAACAAAATTATGTGGCTTACTCATTCCAAATGTCAGCGTACATTATCTGTCAGTGATCAGTACATGTGGCATGACAAAGCAACACTGCATTGCACAAGTACATGTTAATTTATATAGTCACCCTGTGCATCAGACACATAGCTTCATTTCCCTGCATCCATGATGAGGATGACACAGATGTGGCACAGGTATAATCACTTGCACAGGGTGTTGTGTGGGAGTGCAGGAGGCCTAGGTTGACCCAATAGGTTGAAAGCATGTGTGTGAGTCAGGAAGGGAAGCAGGCAAGATGGACCATGGAAAAGTGTCATGTGTGTCTGTAGGTGACCTGAATTTGACAGTGGTGTGTCAGTGTCTGCATGAACACAGTCAAGCTCAGTGCTAGCCCTACATGTGTGTATGTTGGAAAACTTTGAACCATGTATGGTAGAGCCGACAGTTAACTGGCTCTGATGCAGAACATGGGAACTGGCTTTGCCTGGAGTTGCACTGGCACCTCCATGACCAAGGTCAGAAGTGGTGCTTACCTGACAGTGACTGCTGTCTGCTGGGATTGTGTCCTCCATGGGAACATCCAGAACCATGAGCCATGGCCTGCCACATCCTGGTAGGGACAGTGCACTCCTCTCTGGAGTGCTGGATGTACTGCCACTATGGGAGTGTGTTTGCGCATGACCAGGAGGTCTCAGATGATGGGATTGCTGACCTACATCAATGAGTCTGATGCTCAACTTCAACCAGATGTTCCAGCACAGACAATATGCATTCCAAGACAGATATTCTGTGATCTGTCTCAGACCACCTTCTTTCCACATCATCAGTGAACCGATCCAGGGTGTCACCGATGTGGTGGAGGTAGTTATGGATGTCAGACTGTGCTGCATCCATAACCCTGAGCTATAATCTGGAGTTCTTTTCAGAACATGCCTGTGCCTTCATGATGCCCTGAAACATAAGCCGATTGACTTGTGATATGACACCTGCAACAGGTGGTGGAAGGTCAGAAGGCCTCCTATGAGCACACCATATCAATGTGCCTGTGTGGAACCTCACCAGCTCTCTGATAATGGTCAGTGTCTACACACACTTTCCTGTTCAATGATCCCATCCTCTGATTGTCTAATATCTGTGGCCTCCGAGAACTGGGTATGTATAGGCACACTGACTGTGTTTGGTGATAATGAGGCCAGTGGAGTGATGTCAACCACTGGGACAAATTCAGCCTCTGAACCCGCCACCTGTGCCTCATTCTGGCCACCATCATCATCAAACTCAGAAGAGCCACTGACATCAGGTTGTGTAGGGAACAGAGACCAACCCCCCCCCCCCGGTCACCTGTGATAAGGAAGGGAAAGCACTACATTAATCCTTGCACTATTATGCTTTGCAGTACTTTGTTGCAAGATACATAAAGCTCTATACACTGTTGTTACTAATACAGACCTGTTTAAAACCCAACCATAATATAGTAGGGTATGAGCATATTACTTTTCCCACAAACAACTGTAGTAACTTGTAAATAAAAGCTCTTTGCACAGCAATCTCATCAGCAACACTAAGGTACACTGTTGACAAGTATGAAGACTGCACAGCTAACACATATGACAATTGGTAATGTTCTGATAATACTGTCATATCTATCAGTGTGGTCACACCTACAAGGCATAGGTATGACTCTAACATGTGTACAGTCAGAAAATATCTGTGCAGTTGACAATCATGCTGACAGTACAGCAATCCAGGCAGCAGGCCAGGGATGACACTGTAGGGAATACACTGCTGTAAATCCACATCAGTAACAAAACAGTGTTGTGCTTACCAAGAGCAGGACCATGGCCTTATCTGATACCTTTCTGACCTGTGAAAAGTTGAGGGGGAGGTAATGTAAGTACCGCTGCATGTTGCACTATAACAAGGTAATATGTCCATGTATCTCACATTTACAGTAGCTACTGTGTTAATTGTTATGTTGGTCAAAATCTGAGCATGTGATTCAAACTGCAGTTAAACCCTACCAAAGAACAAATATCAAACACCCACATAAAAGTATGTACACCCTGACACAATGATTGCTACAGTATTCCAATGCTGATCAAAGTAGGCTTACCTACATACTCCTCTGCCATGGCAACTGTGGCACCCATATCCACGATGTATGGTGAGATGGATGCCTGTGAGCTGTCATGTGGTCCTAGGTCCACCAGGAATTTCTCAGTGGCTGAGACTGGTTGTTCTGCTGCAGGCACTCCACCAGTGACACCACGATCCCTGGCTACATCTGATGCCCTTCTGCATGCAGCATTAATCATGTCTGTTTCGTTATGTCGAACCTGCTCATATGTCTTGCTCTGATGACCAATGGCATTCATGTCATAGACAAGGTCAGCCCACAATGCTGCCCGATGTTCCCTATTTTGCTCCTCCTTGGACAGTAGAGTTCATAGTGTTGACAGAGGCCTTCCAGTATTATATCATTCTCTGGATCTGTGAAAGGGACACAGCATCTGGGATACATTTCCTGAAAGACAGCAAAATGGGAACACATGTCAGGATCAAATACATGGAAGTACACAATGTAGAGATACAACAAGAACATAATGGCTGGCAGTATCTGCTGCTTGATCACACATGTCATATTCCACAGTGTGCAAACATACTAAGCTTGTGGATATAACTAAGAAACTAGTGCTAATCAACTATTCCCATGTGTGCCATGACAGATACTGCTGTATGATCATACACCCAACACTGGAGTCCATTATAGTGTGTCCCCTAGGGGCAACACCCTGATTATATGTCAACATAACAGTGTCTGATAAATAGCAGTGTGCTATTACAACCACTGTAAAGGGACAGCCCCATGAGGCCAGTGTCCTAGATTGACAAAATACATTCCACCCTTGATGTGTTGTACGTCCTCTGTAGGTGTAACAAATCTGGACATCAATGACATTTCATTATCACAGTTCTAAGAAAGGCTTAATGCCATAATCTCCACCCCCCCCTAAGTATATTCACACATACGCATCATGTTGTAAACAAAAAGGTTACATACCTGATGGAGTACAATACTCCTCTGTTGATATGTGCAGATATATAAAGTTTTTGGCAATGTGTTTACTGTGCAAAGAAAGTTTCATATAGACTGGTTCCCCACAGCCAGCTGTTTGCCTTTTTAACATGCTTTTCACTACCAGGTGATTGCCTCTTAACCAGTCTGTGGTTCTGAAATGCTAACTGTAGCCAACACAGACAATTTGCAGTATCATCAGCCAGTGACATGCAACCATTGGACAAGATATAAGGCCTTCATGTAGATTAGAAGCCCTTTCTGATATGTTGTGCTAGACATTACTGGGATCAAGAGACTACTTCATCACAGAGGGTAGATCTGTAGCAGCTACTTTTACATACAGATATGTGTGCTACAGGCTGCAGCTACTGCTGCAGGAAATAAGCATAGGCAGGAGTGTGAACACTTTAGAGGACAATAAGCTGTAAACATAACTGTGGGATCTGTGTTAGCCTTGTTGTAGAGGCAGAGCCAGAATGAGGCTATTCATTTCACTCAAATTAAGGCATGTGTTTAAGGTAAGTATGCTAGGCAACCATATCACTAACAGTACTAGACAACATGTTTGTTGTGTCCTTGAGCAATACAGGGATAAATATAACATTAAATCAACCATTTGGGCAAATGTCAGGCCATGTGTTATAGTGTAGTACTCATTTGAAACATGTATGCTGGCAGTCTTTGTTGTTAGCAGGGGATTCATATGTGTATGTTAGTTGTGCAGCTGTACTAATCTGTAATGTGATTATGAAAAGATTGTGTGTGACACTCTGATATTAGTTGGCCTCATTTGCATTACCTACAGTAAGTTAACATCCACTATGTATGCACTTTATGAACTTATAGTGTTGCTATAGGGATATGTGAAGTGTGTTCCTATTTGCAGGCCTGTGACTTCCATCAGTGAAAAGCAGAAATTTAATTTGGAATGCATTGTGTGGATAAAGAGTGCATGACTCAGTTATTAATTGCTGGCTTCACAATAATGTAATTTCAATGCTACACACCAGTGGATTTGAACCCAGGACTGTGTGTTGCAAAACCTACTGTTTGTACAGTATTTAACAGCCTGAGCTACTGACTCATTGTTACAGTAAGTGTATTTGTCTGGACATAAGTGCACACATATAGACTGTACCATACTTTTTACATCCATGATTATGTGAATGGCTTTACATGGATATATTTCTCCACCAGAGTCCCAGTTGAACATGCATGTTCCAATAACTTTTAGCAAGAGAATTTCTAAATGTTCCTGGTAAATGTGCACATTTACCTGCTATTAGAGACCCCACTTACATCCATTATTCCGTGTCTGGATTTCTACTGGTGTACTCTTGTACCAGACTCCAAGTTACACTCCCATTTTTCCATTACTCTTTAAGCAAGTTTGCACAATGTGATGCTCCGCTCTGCTTAAACTCACTTAATGACTGTAAATTGCAGTTACTATATTTTGCTTAAACCACCTGTTTTACATAGCAGCTATGTGGCATGGCAAGTTATAGCAGTGGTCTGCAAGCATGATGGTCGTGAGTTTGAACTAGCGGACAGGTGTTTATCTTGCATGTGTATATTATCATTTAAAACACACATATCAATATAGCTCCATTTAGCTGAGCTTAGCAATTGTGATGCTTGTGCCCTAGCCCAGCAATCAAGGACCTTCAATCCTCAACACTAACATCAGAGAGGGTGTCTCATATAAGAGGAAAGGATAACAAATACATACAGTAAAGTGCAATTTCCCTTAAGAGCACACAGAGATCACAGTCAGTTTGGGGCTGGTTGCTCCCTTGCTCTCCAAGTCCCCAATATGACTCCCCATTGGCACAGCTATAGGGTCCAGATCTCAGCCTAGCTGGCAAGCTAACCTCCAGTACCCTCTCTATCTGACCAGTGCTTCGTGTCCCTGCCCAAGTAGCTCACACACACACACACACACACACACACACACACACACACACACACACACACACACACTTTGAGATAAGTATTTATACAACTTCACAGACACTCTTGGGAAAGGCTGACACAGATTCTCCAGCTGTGCCCCTATACCCAGACTATACAGTAGTAATTCCTGCCGCCACCAGCTAATAGTTATCAGCTACCCAAAAGCCCTTAAAAGGGTGTCCAATTATTACTGTGAAATATTATTATCCAATAGTAGTGTAACTTAAGCAATTAAAGGTTTATTTGAAGGGATTAGTACAGGATCACTTATAAGCATGCAATGTACTCTAGAGCTTAATTTATCTCTACATAAACCAGCTACAGTTGAAAAGGGTTTAAAAACATTTAATAGTAAATACTAAAGACACATGACAATACCACTACACCACAGTGCTATTCAAGTGTTTAGAGATCACACAGAAACGTAAAATAATTCAGTAGTATAGTTCTGACAAAACAGAAAAGCACATAGTCTAATCTTTATAGTCCTAGCTATTTCTACAAGAAAACACACTTCTAAGATAACTTACTTAAGACACAGGCAGTGCTGATGAGTTGAATGTCCAAGATCAAAATGCTTAATAATCTCTGGTTCTCACTGCTTAAATTGAAACTGCAGTTCTGCTAAACATTACATCATCTTTTATACCTTCCTGGTTCCCAGGCCACACAGAAACTGCATTTACACTCTTTAACACTTAGAGCAATAAAGGACATTCCACATGTAAATTCTGGTCATTAACTTAAGTCTTAAAACAATAGGCAGGAAGCCTTCATCTAGCTGGACCGGAGCCAAATTGTAAAACATCAAAGGCAGTGATGAAATAATTTTAATTTCAAAAGAATGATTTGAAATGCTTGCCTTAGTTTTCCTTACAGCAGATAGCAATGTTGCCACATTCTTGAAACAGCATTTCTTTACATTTAAGACACAAGCCTGTATTTTGCATTTATATTAAATGCCAGAATTATGTATCAAATTCTATTTGACTAGGCTGGCAGCCTTCACCTTTCTCTACTAGTCTTCACAGCAATGTTGTGTGACATGCCACATTGTGCAGCATCACGCAAAAAAGAAAATAAAAATGGGGAGATAGGAAAGTGGTAAAATGGGGTGCAAGCAGGGGGAAAACATAGTGAAAGGCAGGTATATATGTGCAGGAAGGGTTTAAAAAAGAACCATAGCTATCCATTTCTTGTACAGCAACAACTGTGGACTTTAACAGAATCTGTAGATGAATTTGGACTCTCACCCCAGAGAGATTGGTGAGGACAACATAACTGCATTATCAAGCCAATTTGACCAAATTAAACAAAACAGTAAATAAATAAGTAATTACATTCAGTTTCTATTTTTAGATGTCTGGCAGGTATCAGCTCTGGATGTGTAAGTGCAGCTCAGCTTTACTGCACTCTGCTCATCACCACGCAAATGGTCCTTAAAGAATTTAAAATAATCTTTAGGAAATTAAAACACTAAATCTTCAGTCACACATTTCAGCACTAGCAGGGTACATTAAAAGGATTATTACCCTGTACATATCTGTCGAGGAATTCCCTGGACAATCCACAACCACAGAATACCACTACACAACTACCTACACTGATTCAATATCTCTGTTACTATGCCTTCTCTTGGCAGTGTGCCATGATTAATATTCATGGCGTGCTGCCAAGTGGAAACCATGGCTATGTACACAGGTACATTCTGTGTAGGCTCTACATGAAGCTTACATAGAGTTTATTGAATCCTGGGGAAAGTTTATATTTAAAATATGGACAGCTTTAATTTGATATATATTAATGTTAATGGATTAAAAGCAGTAGCAATAAAAAGAGAGCATTAATGAGATAGTTAAAGATAAACAAAAGTTGTATCATATTCTTGCAAGAAACTCATTTGATTGAAAAAGATAAGTATTTTCTAAATAATAATGGTTATGAAATATTTGCATATGCTTCATTTAATAAAAAGAGAAAAGGAACTGTTACACTATTGAGAAAATCTTCTGTGATGCATAGATATATAAAATTCATTAATAATCCAAAGGAAATGTTCAAAATTATAGTAGTCAGTTTAATAATACATTGTATATACTAATTGAACTAATTTAATAATAAGCTTTATGCACTAATCTAGATAATGTCTGTTGGATTCCAGTAATTGGTGTAGAAATAGATAGAAATCACTAAAACATACTTCAGAATTCTTTGGAAGGTAGTTTAATATTAGTTGTGGATTCTAAATGTATAAGTAGTATGGATAACACAAGTAAACAGAATGCAATTAAAATTGTAGCACAAGCTAAAGTACTGAATAAATGGATTATTATAACAACCTAACTGATTTAGTAACAAAAACTGATGATAAATCATTATCCTTTACTCATTATTCTTATGAACATGGAACACAAACATGAATAGACAAATGTATGCTTCTATAGATTTATTAAATAAAGTCAATTATTTTAAAACCATATCCTGTCCATTGTCTGATCATAATGCTTAAAATATTAATTTTATCATGGATCTAAGAAAATACTATAAAACTGAAGAACAAATACATTTACTTCTTTTAAATGATAATGGGTGACTTAATAAAGTCATACTATGGGAGGCATTAAAATGCATACAAAGAATAAAATGGGAAGGTGGTCATATAATAAAATGAAATAATGGGATAAAGAACTGCTAAGATTACAAGATGATATACTTAAAACTAAACTGAAACAGCAAAAAAAGAAAAAAAGAACATATTGGACAATAATGAATTTATCAAAAAATTAACTATGCAATATCAATATAGCTTAACTCACAAAGTAGAACTTGCTTTAGAAAATTTTAAACTACAAAGTTACACAATGACCCTTAAAAACCTTCATAGATTAGATAACAGGAGTAAAATATTAAATAAAAAGTCTCCAATTAATAGTATTAGAAACCCCACAAACTAAAAAATTAACATCAGATATTGAAGAAATGCTTTTTGCTTTAATAAAATGCCATGATGATTTAAATAGGGTTGAAAATATTAACTTTGATGAATGTAAGCTAGATAAACATTTAAATTTAAAGAAAAATATTTCTACTAAGCTAAATGATCAGTGGGTTTCATTAATAAATAAGTTAATATCCTTATTTGAAATCAAAAATGCATTATAGAAATGTAAAGATGATAGGGCCCCATGAATGGGTGGTTTATGTCTCGAATTTTATAATTTATTTCTGACTAATATAATAGAGTTGCTTAATGAGGTCTTTGTGATGATTCATAAAGATAAAATAATGTCTTATTCATGGATATTTTCTGTAACGTCACCTATTTTAAAACAAGGAAAAGAAAAAAAATCAGTATCATCTTACAGACCTATTTCACTATTAAGTGTAGAATATAAAATATTCACTTCTATTTCTCTACAAGACTAAGAGGTATTATGATTTTATTAAAAAAAGATCAAACTATATCAATTGTTAATAGCTTAGTTTATAAGACTATTAAAAGGGTAATAATATTAGATTTAGCATGCAATCCAAAAATAATTAAAGTAATTATCCTAGATACTGAAAGGACCTTTGATTCTGATAATTGGAATTATTAATTTAAAACCTTATAAATATTTAGATTTTCAGAACAATCTATTTGAATATTAAAGAATTTATATAAGGTTTTAAAACATATGTTAAAATTGGTTGTTATATGCCACAAGGACTGTCTTTAAATAAAGGTACAAAACAAGGGTGCATATTGCTGCATCTCCTTTATCATTTGCTTTAGCTGTTGACCCCTTAGTTAATAGTATAAGGAACAATGAAAAAGTTGAAGGTTTTACTACAGGAGACAACCACCAATATAAAATACAGCTTATTGCAGATGACAATATATTAACTATAGGAGACTAGATAAAATATAAACAGACAAATATAATTGGGAAGGTAAAGAATTATAATATTTAGAGATTAAAATTCATAGATATATTAAGGCGGCAGCACACCATGCATATTCATGAAGGTGTGCTGCAGCACTATAATAAGGACATGGTTCTATGTATGAGTACAGGGCATGTGTCTGAAGCAGTGCTCTCACAATACACACACCCCCTGCACTCCATAATTGCCGTATGGCAATGTAAATGTAGCAGGTGTGTCCGTGGACACCAGTAACAATCAAACTCACAAGAAGTCTGGACAAAGGCATAAAAACAAAAGGACAAACAGGGACAGATGTGAGATATTGCTGTCACAAACTTGTAAAGTCAATAGAATGACAGGCTTCACATTAGCATGAATTACCCAAAGGGTGTGAAGTATAAAACTCAAATGTATGACATTATTTACTAACTGCAGTCTTTAATGCTTTGCCACTAATCTGCCAGAAAGCCACAATTGTATGACACATGGACCAAAAATATAAGGCAAAAATCTGGACATTCTGTGAAGATCTGTGCAGTTGAGATGTATGGGGGACACTGTTAGTGTCAATGAAGCATACCTCTAAAATGCAAAGCCTGTTATGTCATCACCATTTGAAAACACAGCCCCCCACAGATAATGTTGCAGAAAGCAATATGCATACCCCTACATTACAAAAATAAAACACAACAGTTTAATTTTTTTTCAGTCCAGAATAATGTTTAAGCATATCTGAGCGGGTGTGCACAGCTCTGCTCAGCCTAGCTTGCACATCATAAGGAGATAAATAGGAATATACTTCAAAACATAGCAATGTGGAAATAGAGAAGTGGCTAGAGCATTCGTGTTGCAAGTAGTCATTCCCAGGTTGATACCCTGTGAAGCCAGTTAGCATTTTACATGTGAAGCAGTACATAATTTATTTTTTTAATAATTAGGTGGTAAATAACATATATTTGTTAACCAGAGTAGCATAGTAGATCCAGATGTGAGGTGTAATAAAGTTGTGAAACCTCCATATAAGCAAACATGCCCCATACAGTATAGTCACACAAGAATAAATGTAATGAAAGCACATAGTGGGACGTCAGTGAATGTAAACAAAATTATAATATGTCAGGAATGATGAATCAATCCCATACAGCTGATAGTCTATAAAATAAAACATAAGCAATGCTAAGCATTGCACAACTATGCTGATCGGGTGTAAGCCTTGCTTAAATATGAATGCTAAGCAATAAGTAGCTCAGCTAAGTGGATTTGCCCATTGACAAGCAATGCTGAAGCTTCCCCTTTAAGCACTGCCAACCTTAGCTAAGCAGGTTTGCCCGTAGCTTAGCTTAATTCAGCATATTCAAAATCATCCAATCATGACAAAGGGTGGGAAATTGGCCATATTTAAACCTCACAGGTGGGAATACAGCTCATAATTGGTTGTAGCTCCCCACTGTAGGCAGTATGGCAGGTGTTGGAGAGGGCATGCTCTTTTGGGTGCAGCGCTGGGGCATACAGGAGTCCAAGGTCATGGAAGGACTCTTTGTTAAAAACCATGATGTGAGACTACTGCAGGAAAAATGCCAGGGCCCCCATTACAAAGTGGAGGCATGGGAAAGTCTCACCTGTGATCTCACCAGTGCCACTGGTATCCCTCAGACTGGTGAGAAGGTCTAGCACCACTATGCCGACTTGAAGCAGAGGAAGAGGGAACTCTTGGACCAGTGGGTACAAGAAGCACAGCAGAGTGGTTATGTCCATGGCATGTGTAAGTATTCATTTCAATAACTGTTTACCAAAGTCCAGCCTGTGTATGTGATGGACAGGTATGCATACATGTTTCTCCATCTTCTTTACAGCTCCAGCTGAGTGGGCTATGAACCAGGAAGCCCATGCAAGCATGTTGAAAAGGCTGTGTCGCGAGGCTGGTGAGTAACACTCTAGCTTGTAGTATTCATACCAAATAAATATAAAGGAGAAGAATGTCACCTGGCAGTATTAAAAATGGGTATGGTGTGTACTGAATAAACCAGACAATATTACAGTAATAGTCTCATATAGGTTATATATAAATAAAACTATAGCTGCCTGTCAATAAAATTCAAAACCCTGTACTGGTTGTGTTTACTCTGGTATGGTATGAATTGAAATGTGTACAGGTTATGCATAGCATCTATAGCATTAAACAATCAATTCTCATCTGACAAAGTTTGTGCCTCTGTAAGACATGGGATTAACTAATATGAAATGTTTCATGCACCAAGATCTGATATCTGAATAGTAATGTTGTGTTAACTGCTGTTTTCCACACTGTGCTATGTCAAAAGGTATGTATAGGAATGTATGTATAAGAATGTTGTAATACACGGTCAGATTGTACAACAAAGAGAGAATGAGAAAGAAATAAATCAAGGAAAAAACAGCAGTTTCTCAATAGCTCCTTCTGAGGAAACACAAACTTGTTGAATTTTTAGCAGAAACAGCCACGGTTCGAATCTCAGGAGTAGTAGTAAGCTGTATGCATAATTGCAACTAGGATTTTGTGAATATGTGTAGAAACAGTCAGGTAGTGTCAACATAAATTCTCTCCACAGGTCTTCCAGGTAAGAGAAGGTATAAAGTAGCTATAAGAAGGCTATAGTTATACTTTGTCCAACACCCATGGTCCAAACCCAAGGCTGTAAATGACAGCAAGATAAAGTGCATACACCAAGTGGTCTCCCCCAAGAAATGTTCAAAAGTGTCACGCTGTCACAGCTACCAGTCCCTGCTGACAACAACCAGGGTGACTGATAGAAATCAAGGCAGAGTATGGCACTAACACACACACACACACACACACACACACACACACACACACACACACACACACACACACACACACACACACACACACAGTATGAGTGCACATATGTAACCCTGACTATGTGAATATGGGTAGAAAAGGTCAGGTAGTATTAACAAACATTCCTTCCACAGGTCTTCCAGGTAAGAGAAGGTATAAAGTAGCTATAAGAAGGCTGTATTTATACACTGTGTACAAGCATTCCACTGCCCAACCCAAAGCCATAGGTTATTGTAATAATACCTGTAGAGTAATGATTATAGCAATGATCATTAAAGCTGTGACCAATGCAAGAATTGTTAATTGACATCTCTATCTCTCTCTCTCTCTCCCCCACCTTATCTTCACCACTAATCTAAACACATATGTGAATGGGTATGTTTTCCACCAATCCACTGTTGGGACATGTGTCCTATTGTTCTACAAATGTTGAAATGTATTTTAATTAATGTTCCCTGTTCAAATACTATCACTGGTGGCCTGTTTAAATACTATCACTAGGGGCCTGTTGCTATTAATGTAACCTGCACGCCTGTGTAATGCCCACTGCGGTTCCATATATGCATATGTTCTGTTTGCTATGCAAATGTTCCAAATCTATTGTTTTGGGTTAATGGGAATACTCATGCATATCGTTATAAATAATCCTGGAATGGGTTTGCCATTACTAACCAACATATATTCTAAAACTGCAACACCATAGTACATCTGGGCAGGCCGATCCCAGCGGATCCACCTCTCTTGCTTCATCTGGCTATGTCACCAGCCCCAGCACATCTGGGACACACCCCGGCACCTCCTCATCTGCTGGTCCTGCACCAACTTTGGGTGGAGCCACCTCAGGGAATGGGGCTCATCCCCCTGGGTGCGGACGTAGACAGTATTCTGTCACCTGAAGCCAGGTCCGGGGTTTGGTGCAGAGCGAGATCCACAAGGAATTGGGAGATCTGCTACCCAAGCTTGATGGCATCATGGTGCATTTAGAGGGTCAGCCTGTCCCCTCCTGCTCAGCCCCCAGCACAGCCATCTTCAGGGTGATGAAGGTGCAGCTGTGACTACCCATGGGTGGGGACCTGAATCCCACTCTATCCATTTGGGGGCTTGTGGACCTCTGATTAGCAAACACTCCTCCCTGTCCAACATGTTTACCCCTACATGTGTCATATACCACCCCCGTATGCCATCTTGTCTGTCTTATCCATCTTCCTACCCAACCCACCTTCCCAA
>NC_056727.1:1186958954-1187041454 GCF_019279795.1 Protopterus annectens
CTATTCTCTGTCTCATATTGCCTACTTTGAGGCGATCTCTGTTTGACTTACAAAGCCATGTCTGACCCAGCTCTGTTAGAAATGCTACATCTAAAGAAATCCCAATCTTTCTGCACCACACACTCCAGAGACCTCAACCTCATTACCACAATCAACAGAACATGCTGGAAGCACAGGTTCATAACCCAGAGACTGCCCATGCTATGTAATAGACTTCCCATAAATGTCAAGCAGAGCATCTCACTGGCCCTCTTAAAGCGAAATCTTGATGAGTGGATGGGAAATAGAAAATTCACCCCAGGGAACATTCCAGTGGCTCTACTTGACAGAGGCAGTAGGAACTAAGGTTGGGTGGCACAATGCCACGGTAATCCTATGGGCTAGGCTTGTAAAGGCTCCAGGGCCAATAGCCTAGTACACACCTATGAACCTATGAACCTAAAAGCCACAAAACCACCTTCACAGAGGCACTCAATGGACATTTACCCAAACAGCACAGACCAGCAAGACAGTTACCCCTCAGTTTTACTTAGCAAACTAGCTAAAGAAATTAAAACAAGAAGGGCTACTAATTTTCCACCGATTATGAAAAATGGTTTTACTACTATTGCAAATAAGTCACATGGCATTACAGATGTTAACAATTTAAGTTCTAACAACACTAACACAAATAATTTTGGTACTTCTTGTATTTTGGATATGTCTGTTGATGCATTTAACATCAGGTCCATTATTACTAGAAACTGGAATATCTTATGTGGAAATAGCGAATTAATACAAGTTGTAGGTGATAGACCTAATTTTGTTTATAAAAAAACTGACTGTTTAAAAAAATGTTTACAATTTGACTCCATGTATAAAAGTACCCCTAACAACAGCAGATGCTCTAAGGGGATGTATAAATGTGTTTTTTGTTCTTCATGTTTTTTTATTTTAGAGGGACCCTATATTGATTTACCTTGTTTGAACAGGACACTTTCCATTGATGGTGTATACAATTGCAATACTAGTGGCATAGTCTATCTTGCTGTTTGTTCTGTGTGCAATGAATTTTATGTAGGTATGTCCACACAACCACTTAGTAAAAGAATTAAAGAGCACTATTATTGTATTAGAACTAAGAACATCAACAATGCTCTATTTAAACATTCTATTACATGTAGTGGCTTTAAAAAGTTTCTGTTTGCTGTTTTGGAACATGTAGTTAGAAATATAGGGGGGGGGGTCCCATAAGGAGCAACTGGAACAAAGAGAAACTATGTGGCAGCTTAGGTTAGGGGCTCACAAAAAAAACTGGTATTAATGACTCATTGAATATTAAGTGTTTTCTGAAGAATAAAAGACTGAAGATTTTAAAATGAACTGCCTATATTATGTTATTAGATGTGTGCCTTTAAATGATTGTATTCCTTTTGCTAGTGTACTTTAAGTAATGATTGTTTTATTAGGTAATTATTTTGATTTAATATGTAAGGGGATGCTGCTATGTGCATTTTATTTTATTCTGAAGAAGTCTTTTGAGATGAACGCGGTATTAAACTGTTTTTTGCTAATTGCTGGTGGTTTCCTTCGTTGTTTGGTCAGACTGGTGGTTTGGTTTTATTAACCGACACAGTGTGCACCTCAACCTAAGCTCCTAAGGCTAACCACCTTGCACAATACAGTGATCATGGGTAACCCAATACTGAGGTACACACATATCCCACTCATTAAGTTGAATATGGAGCAGGTAACAGCCAAATATCTATCACATGCCAGTATCCAACACATGACACAGCCAGTCATGGCACTCCACAACAACTACGAGTTTCACTCTATATCCTTGTGGGTGTGAATGACTTGGGGCACACCTCCCTAGACTACATGACAAGAGACATGTTTGAACTCTCTGATTATGTGGTCCAGGCAGGTGTGACAGTAGCTCTGAGCAGTATACTGCTGTCATCCAAAATGATGCTGCGGTACTATCAACAGATGATTGACTGCAACATTGGCTTACGTGTTTTGTGTCATTCTTAGGGGATCCAGTTCCTCTCTGCTTGGGATGACATGATTGACAGAACCCAATGACTTGCCACAGATGTCCTACATCTGTCAGTACTGGGTTTCCGGGTACTGGTTAAGTGTCTTGCCACCCCTATGATGCCTTATTAGGCAGTGTTCCTAATGTAATTATCACCATAACAACTAGATATGTATGCAATCTGAGGGTCATTCTGCTCAACAGTAGACATCTAACTGTCAGGATGCAGTCACTCAAAGCACTCGTTGGAGTGGAGGACACATATCTGCTGTAATGGAGAGGTGGTTCACAGCAGCAGACAGCAGCCCTGCAGTATCAGGCTATGACACATTCCACAGCTGTCAGCCCCCAAACATGGACCACAGCACACTTCCACAGGTGGTGTTGTCTCCATATTCATTATGGCAAGGAACACCTCCAGACTAGTATCCTAGCATAATGCATTGGAGATACTTCCAGTAAAACTGCCTTGAGGTAATAGTGCAATCCAGACAATAGCCTGCTATGGGTCCACATCTATGTCCTAGACTGTCAATGCACATTCCTCAACACCCTGTCATCTATGATGGTCCAACACAACACTGACATGGTATGAGACATCAACTACCCCTCCATCACCTGGGGAAAGTAGCCAAGCACCAGTACAGTGGCCCAACACTCCTGGGATTCATCATTTTCAATGCCTTGGACTAGTTCATACTTACCCTGGTAGAGGATACAACAACCTTGACCTGTGTTAACTTCTTAAATATGGGACTGTTCCTCATCCACAGTTCTCAATCCCTGCATGCTGAGATCCACATAGGCTGTAAGCAACATGGAACTCAACATGTCAGCCACACCCCACATAGGTGACCACCTTGCAAAATCTCTCTTAAGCTGATTTTGCAGCCATAAAAACAGGGGTGGATGACTTTGCTGCATCCATGGCAATGGGCAATAGCTGCATGACTGTGGGATCATACACATATGCACTGTACAAACAGGTACATGAATGCATGGTACTAGCCAGAGCCAACAGAACCCAGACACTGTCCTCCAAATACTGGGAGAGAATGTCATGTTCCCCTGCCATTATTAAAGTGTTCATCTGAAGAAGACTGTTGCAGAGAAATGTAGTGTCCCATGACTGTTGAACTCCCTTATTAGCATCAAACACAAATTTGGATTTCTCATGGAATCCCCTATAGGCATCTATGATGGCAGATATGCAGAAGACACTGATGGCAATCACAACAGCCTTTGATAGTTACATCAACAACCTCCACTGCATTAAATACAAGTGCTGTGAGTCACTACGCAATGCTAATACCTATCCTGAGACAATAGATATTGGCCAGTCTTGGCAACACATTCAGTGCCAGCTTTCCCCCTCTTTCCCCCAATAAGTGAAGTGCTGAATGAATGTGTTCTCACATGCTGTATCCTGTTTCTGTTCTAGGTGTCTGTGTGTCACCAGGATGTGGCCCTACAGCAAGACCAAGGGGTATGGCAGTGTGGTAACACATCCACCATGTCTTAGGCAGGTTACATCTGTATCTGCATGGAATTCCCCAGTCTGTAACACAGTGATTCCATATGCCTCACAGATTATAGGGCTGAGGGTTGTACATAGGTATATGTTGATTTACAACATCTTTTGTAGAATGGAGAATGGTACATGTTGTGGTTTGGACATACCTCCGATTGCTAATAACCACAGTCACAGGGGATATTCATCAACCAGACACACTGAGATTACTATTCAGACACACACACACACACACACACACACACACACACACACACACACACACACACACACACACACACACTTGCCAGTACTGAGATCCATAGGTTTATTGCTTCATAGGTGTGTAGAAGGCTCTACAAGGCTAGCACAAGGGAATTCCCTGCCATCAGGCCACATGACAATACTCACCAGTGTGGCTCAGGAGTATAGTCACTGGAGTGGTCCTCATGGGTGGGTATCGTATTCCCCATCCACTCATCCGGATTTCTATTGTGGGTGGCCATTGATGCGCACTGCTTCACATGTTTGTGATTTATATTCCATAACATGGAGAGTGTCTGGGTTGTGCACATGTCCCACATGCATGTTCTTTGAAGTGTGGAAGTGTGCTTGAGGTCTCTCGGGCATGTTGTGTGGACAGATTGGTATCTTCAGAAGTAGCATTCCTTACCTAGTTTGGTGATATATGGCTGTGTAACTGAGGTAATGATTGCACCTACATAGATAGTATGATACAGGAATTAATTGGAGTTATTGGAGTCTGTCCATACAGGGCATGTGTATAAGGCATGGTATTCCCTTTGCATGGTATGGTTGCAGACTCTACAGTTGTTGCATGTGTCCAGTGGGGAACATGGCAAAAGTGCCACTGTACACATTGATTGGGCTACTGAGGGGATGGAACAGGGTGCCATGTCCTTTTACTTGCTGGATAACACACACTCAGTCAGAAGATGTAACACATCAAAGTACTTTCTGATGTCAGTGGCACTGTTGTGGTTAACAGGCAACTGACTTTCAATCTGTGTTCCCCATTCTGTTATAATAACATCACTGTTCAGTGGACTACCAGCAATGTATTACTTCATGTGAGCCATGGTGTTTCCAAAGATAATGGCGACACATCTCTTGGCATTGAGGTAATGTCCAGGGTTCTGACAACAGTCATAGGTGTCAAGTGGCCTTTGGGCATGATGTCATTATCACTTGAATTGGGAATGCTACCACCCCCCCTTACTGTTGTATGCAAACATTATCAGCCAGGGTGCCTTTGTGTTCTCCTGCACCTCAGAAGGGTAGATTCCAAACATGAGAGGACATGGGTCCATACCCTATGTGACACCAGTCATGTCTGGTCAAAGGTTTGACACGGAGTCCACTGTAATCACACCATGGGTGCTCTCTGTGAGGCAATTTGCAGAAGAACTACTGATATAGTGATTGCTGCCTATCCAAGTGTGTTTGTGTATGATTCCTGGGTGGAGAGTGGTCTCTGAGTATTAGAAGGGTTGTCTGTATTGCTAACTAATCCATACTGTCACATAGTCATTGCACATGGCACTACACATAGTGGACCTTTCATAGGACCTTTCATAGGTTAGTACTAAGCTAACTGCCCTTGTGAGCCATTTTAAGCCTAGCCAATTATCCCTTGTGAGACTCAAACCCTGCACCTTGTGTTTGTAAAGCAAACACCTTAACCATTAGGCCACCCTCCCATCCCCTTTTAGGGCTGTGGATTGTCTACACCAACCTCTATGGTGTTTGACAACTGTTGGCCTTGTGATGTGGACATTGGGACATATACTAGGTCCTCAATATAATAATTTAGCAAAATCCACCCCACAATGGATCCTGTTATTACACCAACACCCACACAGGATACTGATGACAGACAGAGAGAGACACAGACTTGCCAATACTGAGTTTTTAACCCCTCCCTATCTATGTATTGCTACTAGAGTGTTACGCATTTATCGCACGCACCACGGAGCTTATAGGATGAATGTTGTCCCAAGGTTCTTCTAAGGTGAGGAACACCACCAGCCTTTGTAAACACTGGCATTGGGTGATGTAGTGGGTGAGAAATTTCATAAAATGTTTTACCCTATAAACACATTTGCATTTGCCAGGAGTGAGGTTAAAACCACATGCACCACTGCCCTTACACGGTTGAAGGTTGCCAACAGGTACTTCTAAGATGAATGATATCTGCAGGACTACTAAAGTCAGGCACTGAGAAGTGTACTGGGTGCAAATGGGGCCAAAATCTTTAAGGTACAAACACACACACACACACACACACACACACACACACACACACACACACACACACACACACACACACACAACACACACACATATATATATATATGTATATATATATATATATATATATATATATATATATATATATATATATATATATATATATATACACACACACACAGACACTTGCCAGGAATGAGATTCAAACCCCTACCTATGTAGTTATTGCTACTACATTGTTACACATTTATCACACATGCCACAGAGCTTATGGGTAAAACAGTGTCCAAACATACCTCTAAGGTGAGTGACATCAGTAGCAGTGCTAAAGGAGGGGTACGGGAAGTGTAGTGAGTGTAAATGGCCTCAACGTCATGTCACTACAAAGACACATACACTCTCTCACATAAACACACATGTTTTCACAGCTGCCAGGACTAGGATTAGAACTCCTACCTAATTAGTTTGCTACACTATAGTATTACACAGTTATCACAAGTGCTACAGAGCTTATATGCTGGATAACTGTCCAAAGGTATCTTTGTAGGTGAGTGACATCAGCAGCTGTGCTAATGAAGGAGTAAGGGAAGTGTAGTGAGTGTAAATGGCCACAAAATCAGGTCTCTACAAAGACACACATAGTCTTTCACACAAACACACATTTTCACAGTTGCCAGGATTGGAATTAGAACTTCTACCGAGCTAGTTTGCTGCAGTATAGTATTACACAGTTATTGCAAGTGCCATAGTGCCATTGGCTAGCTGTCCAAAGGTATCTTGGTAGGTGAGTGACATCAGCAGCAGTGCTAAAGGAGGGGTAAGGGAAGTGTAGTGAGTGTGAATGGCCACAAAATCAGGTCTCTACAAAGACACGCACACTTTCTCACACATTTTCACTTTTGCCAGGATGAGGATTAGAACTCCTACCTAACTAGTTTGCTATACTCTAGTATTACACAAGCGTCATGGAGCTTATAGGGCTGTAAGCTTCCCAAAGTGTTATTTCAGGGTGACTGACATCAGCAGGAGTGCTAAAGTAGGGCAATGGGAAGGGTAATGAGTGTGAATGGCCTCAAGCACATTCATCTAGAAACACACACACACACTCATACACAACTTTAAATTTGACAAGACTGAGATTACAACTGCTGCATAGATACTTATTTGTACTATAGTGTTACACAGTTATCACAAGCACCACTGAAACTATAGGGCTGATGGCTAACCAAAGGAATTTCTACAGTGAATTACATCAGCACATCATGTGATATAGGCCAATGGGATGTGTACTGGGTGGGAACAGCCTCATAATGGGATTCTCTCTGTTGCTGTCTCTCTCTTCCTCACATCTGTGTGTGTGTATGTTTGACATATTATATTATGTTGGCCTTAGATATGTGTGAGTATTCCTATCTGGTGTGTGTGTGTGTGTGTGTGTGTGTGTGTGTGTGTGTGTGTGTGTGTGTGTGTGTGTGTGTGTGTGTGTGTGTGTGTGTGTGTGTGTGTGTGTGTGTGTGTGTGAAGCATCAATGGTATACAATTTGATGTGTGTGCACAGACATCTGCGAATAACAGATATCTATAGTCCACTGTGTTGTCAGACAAGGGGTTCATTTCTCTAAGTGTAGGAGCATGTCCAGTATGACCTTCTATACTGAGTGTTTGCATTTATTCCAGGGAGAGTTGGACTTCAGTTCAGGGTTTTGTGTGTGACAGCTACACCTAGCAAACTATTTCTGCAGGATATCTGTAGATAGGTTGCCAATATGGAGACACAATGGGCGTAACATACAGGGGATACTGTAACTATTGCTGTCTGTGCTGCTCATGTAACATGGTTGGTTTTAGCATAGATTTTCTAACATATGTACTGTTTTACACTGTGATGTATCATGTCATCAACTACTGACAGATATCATTCTTTGTTCACAGTTATTTACCAGGGAAATACAAGATGAATGAAGCTGAGACCAATATTCTGAGGCATATAGACTACACATTCTGGCACACTCCTACCATTGTGGAGGGATAGATACAGACAATAAACAGCTGGTTCTGTGCAAATGATTCAGTACCTTGTTAGTATGCTGGCTGGGGATCCCCTTCTTGTGCTTTTCTCAACTTAATGGAATTGCCATATCCTGCTGGGGCCATACCTCTCAGCTGTACAGATACACCCAGGTTATCCAGAGGCAGGACTCATATATCTGGTCAGTTTGCCTTCACATTGTGATTTTCAAGCAGTTGTGTGGCTATTCATTCATGGGTTTGCAGTTGGGGGTAGTATGGGTGGACATTATTGTTTCAGACTTCACACACTCCATGACATCCATGCTTCTACACCCCCCTATGTTATTCTCTCCTCTTCCTAATATTATGAAAGCAATATCTCAGAGATATCCCTACAGTTGGACCTTTATCCCAGTAGTACTTCTGGCCTGGCCCAAAGTTCTTGCAGTAGGACATGGGGAGGCATGCTACTGGCATTTGTCAACATGGCCTTGCATTTGTTTTCTGTTTACTGTGGTAGGTTGTTAGTTAGAACCCCCTGACATTCCATACATTGGCACTATGGGTGAGGCATGGGCCTTTGCCAGAGGACTGTAGGCCATTTGAGAGTGCTGCAGACCATCTGTAGCAGGCCAGTGCCTTCTGTCACTCATGTGTTCCCAGACTGCAAGGCAGTGGATTACCCTGGGGTGACAGTGGTAAGTGGTTGAGGTGTTACTTTCAATCCTTCCTGCTCATACTGATCCACGAGTCTGGATGTGGTCAGGTTGCTGCTTACAGCTAAGGACACACTTGCATGTAACACCTATTCAGCATGCAGCATCATGCATGTATTCCTATACAGAGCTGGATTCATGCTATACTCATTTGCTACAGCAAGGATATTACCTGTGACAAACCTGTGGCTGATAGTAGGGTGAGCTGGGTGCATGTGTGGTATGGAAGCTACTGGCACCTGACTCATGGATATACCTAGGACATTCCCCTTATGCTGGCTTGTGTGCAGACATGGGCAGCCTGTCATTACTTTATAACTGTGCCTTTTGTGGTCAGCCAGTGATTGGCCAGAATACCATTATTCCATACTAGAGGGACAACTAATGTGATGATAACCTATATGTATAATTCCAAAGTTGTGCGCAGTCGACAGTTATTTTATATGCATTCTGTGTAGGTTACTTCCACCTGTGTACTGTTTCTATGTATGGGCCCCCATTCATGGTGTGTCCAGCTTTCCAAGGGTGACAGATATTGACATCTGGACAGTGAGTATGTATAACTGCTGACATGGGTGCAGCTGAGAAGCAGTGTGGTTGGCATTGCAATTGTTGGAACATGGCCCTGTTGACCACTGTACTGTACCTAGGCCACTGAGACACAACCATCCAGGCCCACATCCATCCAGGCCCACATGCTGACCACCTCCAGGCAATATTAAACACACAACAAACTTACCACACTGACCCCTGCATATTGTACACATACAACAATATAGATTGGGACAGCTCTGACAATTTGTGCTCCAGTGATATTACTCCTAAAACGTACATGTACATGCATTTCAATATGGGATAGTGGGGGGTGCACACCTGAAGTCTTTAAACATTTGCAATGACTATACTGGTATTTCAGTTACTCTGTTGGCTTCCATTAAATATTGTATTGTGACCTATCATGCAGAAAGGAGGCATATCAGTAGAGCACACATGTTACATTTTAATGGCATTAATTTCAGTTTCAGACTTCTTACCCTTCAGAACTAACATGCAACTGTCTGACCTGTTGTGCTATGTCTGTGTAGGTCTGGAGGGGGGCTGTTAACCATTGCCATCATTTGGGGGCTTTAGCCTGGCCTTTCTTTATGGTCATCTACACCTGCCCTGATGGGTGAGGCTAGTGGTGGGTATGCGACCCTGATTGACATCCATGTGTATGACCTATTGACACCCACGGTTATTTGGACCATCACATGTACTACAGTGGAGGTGCTTTGATGTTGATGTGCGTGCAGTCTATAGCACCAACTACCTCAGGGTATTCTGCTATATGGTGGAAGAGAAGCATACTTCTGGTCAATGCCTCACGGGTGTTGGAGAAATATATGTGCTCATTGGCACATGGTGTCATGGCATCCAGGAACTGCTAGAGTACCCTGGATTCTGAAGACTGTGAGATCCCCATGATAACACCAGTTGGTCTTTGAAAGGTACCTGTGGCTAGTATTCTTAAGCCTATACATACTTTAGTATCCACTTAGATGGGTTCCCCTCTGTTGGTTCTGTGTGTGAGGCAGGGATGGCACAGCTGGACAATTTGCTGCAGAATGTCCCTGTCCACCCTATAGCACTCCACTATCTCCAGCTCATGTAGGCCCTGGTAGGTTACCCTGGGTCTGTACACACTTCTCCTCCTCCTCCTCCTCACTGTAGATCAGTTGTCAGCATTCTCCTCATCATCACCCTCGGTTTCTAACACATATTGATGGAGTAAAGTAGCAGCAGCCTCTAACATTTCTAGTTAGTTTTGCCCGTTAAAAATCCCCCATCTGTGTACACTGGTGGTGTAGAGTGTGTGGGAAAAAAACAGTCTGAAAGGTGTTTGCATAGTTTATAGTAGTGTGCTGGGCTGCTGCAGGTGTAATTGGTTGATTCTGATATATTCCACCTGCCAGCTATGCTAGTTCTCCTTGATTGCCTTCCTACTGCTGTTTCCCCTTCCCAGTTCCTCCTGATTTAAGCACTGATGTGCACCGCACATACCAAGTGCTGAAATGTAAACAGTGCTGCCATTTCCTCTTTTTTTTTCTTTAAAATCCGGTGCGTGGCACGCAAACTTGTTTAGGCTATGTACACACTGCTTAGGCACATCTGACATACCCCCTTCCTTAGCTGTGCTTGGCTAAGTGCAAGCATGGGCCACAGAGATCCAATGAGCTTACAGCATGACACACCCCCTTATGAAGTCATTCAGCTCTTAGACTTGCACTGTTGTATTGCTGCACCTACACGGTTAGGTACAAGCTGACACTTTGAAGAAATATGTGATTCAGTATAACTCCCCTCTTTTGCATACCCCAGTATGTAGGTCATTAGTTACTGCACTAAAACAGACCCTTTCCCCTTGACAACCAGTGCTCACTGGTATTGTCTGCATGCCATTGACTATAATGGCAAAATACAGATTTAACTTAAACTTGAGTTTTCCCATTTTTTTTTTTTTTTATTTTCAGCATGATTCTATTTGCGTGCCACTGCCCTATGCTTAAACGGCTGAGATTGGCCAAAAAAAGTTTTAGTTTCATAATTATTAATCACTTTTTAATCCCAATGGCCTTATATTTGGCCATTGGCATGTTTAATGTACATAATACATGCTTTTTCATGAGCTGGCATGCCTCTATTCCATCAGTTGCAGAAATGTACTCAGTTATTTTCTGAATACATTTCTGCACTGACACTGTTCTAGCAAGGAGACCTGGTAGCTTGGTGAATCACTAAATCACCTCATTTGCATGGTTTCACCAGCAAATGAGGTGATTTGCATTCTGCATGGTTTTCCATGCTAGAACAGTGTAGGGCCACTTGTGCATGTGAAAACAGCGCTATCCTGAAAAGCTTGGAGGCCAGTTTCCATACAGGAGCTCTTACGCTGTTCTTGCATGGAAAATTTGCCTTCCTGAATCCCGGGGTTTATATTAAGCAATAGAATTCATTTTTTTGTTTTACTTTTGAATAAAGATTACTTGTTATTAAAATGATTGTATTGCCAAAATGTATTTATCTATTACATTCAACAGCATTATTACCAGAAAAAATACAATTTAAAATGGATAACTTACTAATATCATTTCTGTAGCATCTGAAAAAATGAAACTTGCATATAAAAATCATATTAGTTTGTGAATATGGTAGCATTAGTTTTCTTGATATGCGATCATATTCCATTTCATGAATTTTAAATTTAATTATACTGTGTTTAGACTCAATATTTACCAGTCAATGGAAACGTATTCATGAACAGATAGTTTTTAGTTCATATAAATGTATTAATCTAGATGTATTTAAATATGTAATCATTTTTTATTTAGTTATTAAAACATAGCTTAGAGGGAAATTCATTTCAGAGCTTAGACTCTTCTTATATTAAATTAATTTTACAAAGAAAAGAATATAGTTACACAATTCCATTAATTAATAATTTGAAAATTTGGGGTTTTCTTACTGCATTGACCTTAGGATTTACAGGATCTAGACATTTAACTGAAATAGCAATGTTAAAGGAAACTGGATTAGTATTATGGTATGACTATTTTGAAAAAGGTAAGTAAGAACATCAGATGGCTTAATGGATATTTAAAGATTAGATAAATCTGATAACCAGCTAACTCTGGCTATTGCAGAGAAACTAAACAGTTTTACCAATAACATGACAGAAAACAAAAAAAAAACATATTCCTCCATTATATGAATATATGATTTCTATTATTAAAGGTAAAATAACATGCAAAGTAAGTCTTTTTAAATTTTACAGATTAATTATTATAATTCCAATGCAAATACTGATTTTTTTAGAGAATAGTGGATTCAATGAATCAATTGATGATAAAATTATAGTGCTTAAGTCAGTCAGTCAGACTTTGTCATGTATTTTTTGGAAGATCCTTATGTGGAAATACATGTATATATTTTATTACTCCCTATAACATTTCAAAATTTAGTAAAAATGTGTCATCAATTTTTTTGAGATGTGAAAGTGAATATTTTTCCAAGGATTATGATCAGATAAGTGCAATTTCTCTATGTTGCTAATATTAATGAATGTTCCAGTTCCTTTGTCTGTAAATGTAAAACAACAAAAAATGTTTTAGCGTCTTGCAGTAGTTAGGAAAGTTATTACAAAAATTGGAAATTAAATTCATCTTCTTTATTTAAAGAACTTTTAAACCTAGCTGCAATTTTATGTAAAAATGAAAAAGAAGTGATTAGAATAAGATCTTTAAGTAATGCTGAGGCATCTTGCTATTAGGATAATCTTAAAATGTTGTTAGTGAAACATCAAGAGAATTGACTTGCTGATTGAACTTATTATTCTAGTAGTTTAAAGTATCCCAGTACTGCATGATCTTATATTTATTACTGAATTATCTTCCTGCCTTTGTATAAATTGTATACATGTTAAATTAATAAAGATTTTTAAAATGTTTAATTTTCATGCAAATCACTCAAGATTACACCCAGTCTACAATGCCAGACATTAGAGTCTCATAATGTTAATTGTTCAGAAGATGTATTTTAATGGAAAAGCTGTTGTTCTATTATTGCTTATGTGAATGAGAATATCATTTAAAAGTTGCCCCTGATGTTGGAGTCCTGTCCAGTCATTATATTTGGCTTTGTCCAGAATTCTTCCACAAACAAACTGAGAGATACGTTTGGCATATATCTATCCAAAACATGGCTCATCTATAAAATACACATTTCCTCACAAAATTAAAATAAAATAAAATAAAAATCAGGATCGAGCACCCTTAGCTACATGTAACAACTATCACTGTTCTGTTTCAGATTTCTGCCTCATGTACATGGCAGTAAATTATTTTGAGGTGCTTGACATTGTATTTGTTTGCAAAACTGCAAACACGGCAAATACCTAATCTAGGAACCTAAATTTATACTGCAATATAAGCAGGACTTGCTGGTGGTACAGATACTTCTTCCAAAGGATCCACCATCTCAAAAATAAGCTCACACTTTATGGGAAAATAAGGCAAATCTCTGGTTCACTTTAAAAATAATGGAGAAGATTGGCTGGGGGCCACAGAGCCCATTATATACAAGGGCTATACATAATCTGCACTGGCTAGGCACCATATTTTTTATGGTTGATTGCCTAATATGAACCTATGAACCTTGTGTGCCTCCTTGATCTGAATCCTAATTCTAATCCAATCAACATGCTTAGCCTCTCTGTTGATTTATTTGTTTAGTGACCACTGCAAGATTTTCAAATAATTACACAACTTTTTTGTCTGCAGTGGCCTTCTGAAAAGTTGACAGCAGAATGTAGGAATTCTGATAGTTTCATGCACTTAAGAGGGTTTTACGGAATGCAGATGAAAGTTTAGGGTTCTTGCCATACAGAGAACAGAAATTCCATGTCCTGTTTTAGCTGGACTCTGAAATATTTCACAGACAGCCTTTGAAAGACTATTTGCACATACCTCTCAAATGTGACATGATCTATTTATTTATTTGGTATACTTTAACACCTTTGTAAATGTGCCAGGAACAAAACAAAGTATGTCTGACTGACTTGACAGTCTGAATACCCAATTATAGTCTGTTCTGAGACATTAAAATTACTGTGGAAGAGCAGATGCTTATTTGTGCACTTTCTGGCTAATAGGCAATGTTTCTGAAATTTATTTGTGTCCTAATCCTTGTCAGAATTTGAGGGGATCCTCTATATTTTTATGTTAGTGTGCTCTCACCAGTGGCGGCTGGTGACTTCAAATCAAAGGGGGGCTGCAGGAGACAGCTGAATGGGTGGGGCCAAGGGGTAGGAGTGTGACCAACTAGAAAGGGCCGGAGCTCTGCTCAAAACCACAAAAACTGGGACTTTAATTAAATACTCTGCCCTGGGTGCCAAACCATCATCATGAGAGTCCAATCAAGACAAAATGAAGTGTAGAAGAAAAAAATATTTTAATGCATTGGCTACGTGACAGTTTACTTAATATCTAGATGGAAACAAAAAGGTTGTGAGGCATGAAAAAATACATTACTTTTAAAATACATTACTGAAATGCCAGTCAAAATCAAGTGTAAAAAACAAGCAACACTCAACTCAACAACTTCTCCTTGCACTGCAGTTCTAATTATAATTTATATTCATCTTCATAAAAGTGCCGAGTAACATACTGAAATTAGCAATCTCTGTAATATCCCCACTTGTAAAAACGTTTCTTATCTCAAAAAGACCTGCTGCCTGACAACTATCTACTTGTTTCATGGGGTAAACATGATCAAAGTAAAAAATTAATAGCAAACAAGAAACAAGCTCAATATAAATTGCTTAAAGGATTACTGCGTAAGATATGGACCACACATGATAGATTGGCATTCTGTTTAGTTTATGGGTAAAGCCTGTAAAGATGACTTCAAGTCTCCAACAAATGTAATGGCCTTTTGAAAATACTGTAATCCTGTCCTTTATTACAAATACTGTCATATGCATTTCAATACCTAAGGCTTGTATGTTATGTAGTTATGTAAATATTCTCTGCATGGCAACAGCAAAAATGCTTTCAATGTTGGTAATTCTTTAACAGTATGCTTATTAAAGCTTACTTGCATCTTACAATCTCAGACAAGCTTATGTTGTATACAGTTCTTGCTTAAGCATACCTCTCAACTGTTCAGATTTTTACAGAATGCCCAGACTTATGCCTCATATTTTGGCTTGTTTCTCATACAATGTGTGGTGGGTGGTCAATGAATAATGAGATACATTTGAGTTTCAGACTTCATATCCTTCAGGGAATGCATGACACAAATCCAGCTATTGTAGCAACTTTCTAAGTTTGTAAGAGCAATATTTAAAATCTGTCCCTATTTTCTGGGCCTTTGTCCCTCCATTATTTTAGGCTTTGACCAAATTTCTTGCACTAAGAGTTTGAGAGGTATGTACTTCAGTAAAGGTGAGTGTCGCCCCCTGCACCAACTTACTTGTGTTTGGCAAATATATAACTATAACCCTGCACCTAACCATCCACATTATATTATTAAAAATGTTTGCCTAACACAACTACTACACAACACAAACGAACACAGATCACACACAATACCAAACATGCAATACTCTAAATCTATCCCATTATCTAGCCTTTACTTTTCTCACAGACACTTGTACATGCACACTGTACAGTATAATGCAATCTTCTACAGCATTCTTTTCTGTCAAACATTCATTTTCATGCTCGCTCCTACTTATCTTACCTGCACTCACTGTACAAAATTTTAATTCAACCATTTTAGATTCACACATATGTGCAGTCACTCTTTTTTGCACACACACAGAGGCCCACAGATTAATAAAACAAAAAAATAAATAAAAGTTAAGACTGCCTAACCTCAGACAAACGAACCCAGGTCATTGAACCTGCTACAGCATGAACTCACTTTAGCCACTTTGGAAAACCTCCAGTCATAACTTCCCAATAAAAGTTTAGGTTGGCCAGGCCTACACATTCTGTAAACAGTAAACTCTTGATTGCCATCAGCAGCACACCACACATGTATAAATTACAAAAAAAAATAAATAAATAAATCATCTTTTTCTTCTCTGACCATTATAACCCTTTTGCTTCTGGATTATCCAGAGTGCCGTTTCTTTAAAAAAAAAAAAAAAAAAGAACAAACAATCAAAGCTTCAGCAATGATATGCTGACTACAGATGAAATAAAAAAAAAAGGTGCTGTACTATTTTGACAGTGACACCAAAGCCTGGCAAAAACAGTAAACTTTAGACTGTGAACGTGATCTGGCTGTTAAGAGGCCCGCCTCATTAGTGGATTTGAAAACTAACTCTAACTCAACTTACTCAATTCAACTGTAAAGAAGTAAACAAGCCACCACAAAACACTCAAAAACAGACAGTATAGTAAATATATTGTTTAGGGCAAGCAAGTAAACATACCACTAGTTTTAATAATTTATCTCTGAACAGACTACAAAGGAGAATTATTATCTACTTTGTGATGAATGAGCAATCAAATGTTGACTGTACACTGTGCTAGTATTTTGTAATTTTTCCCTACCTCAATAAGTTAAAAACTGAGTGACCTGTCTGGCTTCTCAATCTTAGTAAGTCACAAAATTTGAACTTCGGAGTCCTGGCCGTAACTTACTTAAGCCAAAAAAAAAAGTTATTGTAAGCCCCTGAGCACCATCCATACTCCGCAACTAGCAAGCCAAGTAATATCATCCAAACCACCGTGCTGCCTAATAGTAGTAGTACTGATTGTTTCTCACTCTCAAAAAGAGAGCGAGAACCAATCAGTAGCCATCCAGCTGTCAACATCACGTACGTGCCTGCGGATGTAGCAGTCCGACCCCCTTTTATTTTATTTGGCGGTTAATGCATAGCCTTCTGGGCATCACAGTGATGTCTTCTTCTTTCCTTAATTTGGACTGCCTGTACAGCAGTCTGGAAATTTTAGAGAGACTAATTTAATTAACAAAAAAAAAAAAAAAGGAACTCGCCGAGCATGCGCAGTCTGAGTTCTGGGTTTGTCAGTCGGACTCACTTAGAAATGCAGGCAGCCGCCAGCTAAACAGACAGTATATATTATTTATTTTTAACTAGTACTAATTTGTAAATATTTTTTAAAAACTCTGGGTGGGCTGCAGTCCTGCAGTCTGATGGCACGAGCTGCCACTGGCTGCCACACCTTTGTAAAGATTCCAGGATGACTGCAAAATGTATTTTACTGTTCAGCAGCCAACTGCCAACCAGAGACTATACTAGGACATTAAAACTGCTCACAAACAAACAGATGTGCCCTTATGCATTTTCTGGCTAATAAACAGTGATTTTGAAGTCTGTGTTCTCCTTCATACTTCTTGTTAGAACTTGAGATGATTTCTTTTGGTGCACTCTCACATCTTTGTAAAGGAGTCAGGAATGCCAGGAATTGTGTTTGATTGACAAGCAGTCTGACAGAGGCTGTCCTATTACCTTAAAACCACCTACAGACAGGAAGACGTGTAGAGTAGTCACATATGTTGACACAGTGGCACAAAAGTGCAGCCGTGCATGATACCATGACCAAGGTGTCTGGAGATTGAGAATTTACTATATTATTGCCAGTTCATTTACGAAAGTAATATCATTTAAGGCTATTGTAGTACATTTTCTTTCTTTAAACTTCCACCCTTAATATACTTATTTCATTATTGTCTCCTCAGTTTCACTCTATGATAATGTATTTCTGAACTAACTCCTATACATGGTTTGTTTAGACATTACTGCATCCTGCTTTCAGGAACAATATATAACTTATAAGGTACATCTCAACATCAAGGGCCCAATTCAAATAGGTTACTGTTAGATGTACATCATGCTTACAGCTCACAGAAACCATTCTAACTCAAAAGAAGACATGCAGCATCACGTCTGGTTGTCCATCAGATCATGCTAAATGCTAATGAGGCATTCTGGGGGACAGGTATAGTCTAATTAGCCATGTACTCTCACATGGAACTGCCTATAGTAAGGCATTTAAGCAGCCAAGTGATTTAACTGCATAAATTAACATGGCCACTCACAGCCAGTCACGTTAATGAACATGAACAAAAGCTCATGTTCAGCAACTGCGATAGAGATAAGTGCTAGGGGGCTTAGCAGATAAGTCATGTTGGGGGTGCATATGTTTTCATATGTATGCATGTGAGGGACTGCATAAATGAGCGTATGTATGGGTGAATATCTGCCTGGGAGGTCACAGTAGGGGTTTAGGGATGGATAGGGTAGGGGTGGGTGTGTATGTGCATGTGTGTGTGTGTGTGTGTGTGTGTGTGTGTGTGTGTGTGTGTGTGTGTGTGTGTGTGTGTGCCATCAGGCAGGGAGAGGGGTGTGTGTGTGTGTGTGTGTGTGTGTGTGTGTGTGTGTGTGTGTGTGTGTGTGTGTGTGTGTGTGTAATAAAAGTGTGAATGCGCGTGCACTGGGGGGGGGTGGAGGTTGTTATTCCTATGCTCTCTCCTAGACTAACATGTGAATACTGCAACATTGTTGGGGAAAAACCTAGGCACAATGGATTATACTTACATTGTACCTTAATGGCACTAACCAAGACATGGGTCAGAGAGGAAACAATAGACACCAGGGATTACACTTATATCATGCTTTATTGGCACTAATACAAGACATTTGGAATCGGTAGTGATTACTTTGTCAAATTTTTAGATTACTCTGTTTTCCAAAGAAGAGGGTATGTTTCTTCACATGAATGTAAAATGCTAACTTATCAAAATTTCAATATTTTTAATTATACAGACATGGTTATAACAAAAACACATTTTTCTTTGTTCAAAAAAAGGGATTAAGTTTGTCCCATTTTAAAAAATGGACATTGCTGATTCACTTATTGAGCTCAAATGGTCATAGGTTCATAGGTTCATAGGTCTTTGCTGGACTAACATCCACAAGGGCCTTTTTAAGCCTAGCCATGCATCCCAAATCTCTAACAAGTTCTGATACCCTTGATAACTGTAAACATGGGCCTGGGAGTGGAACCATTTACATGTTACCTATTTGCATTAGAGACATAGGTGTCAAACCAGGGATGAATTTCTGGTTTCTCATCCAATTGTACAAATTGCACTTGAATTGAGTTAGGGAGGAACTCTGCTTCACATGGATGGGGAACCAGTTCCACAGACAGGGGTAGTCTCTGGGATACATACCTATCTCTCCAACAGGTCCTATTTATATAACAGGCAAGGTTTAAATCTTTAGAACGTATATGAGGAAGTTAATTTTCAGTGTTCCTTTAAAAATAGGGCAAATGGTGGACCCATTATAATCCTTAATCCTTTTAAGACAAGAAATACTTGGAATCCACCTCTCAACAGTATGGTGGCTATCTTTGAGAAATCTTGTGAAAAAGATCTATTCAGTTTATATTATTTCAACTCTCAACAATATTTCAATCTCTCCAAAGAAGAGTGGACTTTGCAATTTATTTAAGGAATGATCCATTATTAAGAATTATGAAACTTGATATGGATGGTGGGATTGTTATTGCTCACAGGATTGACTACATTAGGCAGATTTTCACTTTGCTACATGACACTGATCAGTACAAAACTTTATCTAGGAATGTAATCTCTGTAGCACACAGAAAAATTGACCTATTTTTGGCAGATTCCATTTTGTATGAGGTTATTTCCATTTATACATATCATTTTCTTGTCAACAGGAACCCTTTTATACTGACAATATTCAGTATACCTAAAATTCATAAAGATATAGTTTCACCACTATATCGTCTAATAGTTACAGCACAAAATTCTAAAACCTACCCACTGGCAATCTTCATTGACTGGATTTTGAAAGAACCTATTAAGCAAGTTGATTATATTTTAAAGTACTCCTGAGATTTTCTTACTAAGGTAAAACAATATTACTTTAGTGAAAGCTGCAGTTTTTCTACTACAGATGTAATCAACTTGTTTTGTTGCATAACACATGAGATAGGCCTTGAGTAATCTCATGCTGTAATCACAGAATTGCCTACGTTGGATGATCGTCTTATCAATTTCATTTTAACCACCATGGATTACATCCTTTCTAATAACTTCATATATTTTGAAAGAAAATGCTTCCATCAAACAAAAGGTGTATCAGTGGGTGCCAGTTGAGCACCCATACATGCTAATTCAGTTTTATAGAGCTAGGAAAAAGCCCAAATCTTGGGGTCCCCTTACTGAGAATATTGGTACACTTATTTGCATTACCTGGATGACATTTTCATTTTTGTGGAAAGGTCCAGGTAACGAAGTGAAAGATTTCTTGACCTACATTAGTAATACCACTCATTTCCTTATGTTCACACACAAACATTCAACCAATTATATGGACTGTCTTGATGTCACTATTTTCAAAGACATCCGAAATGGATGTTTTTTTCAAAAGTCTATAGGAAACCAAATTTTTTAAATAGTTACCTTGAATACAGCAGTTGCCACCCAATACACATCAAAAAGAACATTTGTAAAGGTCAGTTGGTGAGGGAAGCCAGAATCAGTTCAGATTTTCTCAACTTCAAAACTGAGGCAGACATTTTATTTCACATGTTCATTGAGAGAGGGTACCATTTTTGTCTTTTGATCAACATAAGGGACAAAGGTCTAGAATTATGAGGTACTAAGTTCACACCATTGTTGATGTCTGATGGTGGTACTGTATCACATTTGACTAGCACAAATCAACTGGGTGCCATCTGAGCATTGCCCACTTACTGTAATTTTATTTTTGCCATACTGGAAGTGGTTCCAAACAATAACGATGGGGGTGGGGGGTCTTGAAAAACCAAGCTAGAATTTTGAAAACTAGTATGCCAATTAAGATTAAATGTGGCTGCCCTGCTAGGTTTGAATGAACTAGTTGCTATTACCCCAGTTCTCAAGCTTAGAGCTGAAAATTTATAAAATGGCATAACTTTTATTTTATTATTGTTGTTTTCTCATTTTTTATGTTCTAGTGCTTATAAAATGACATTTTTAATGATTTCCGAAATTATTTGCAATATTTTATATTTCACATTTTTATTAGTTTTTTTGCAGTTCTATGAGACTGGTCATCTATTTTTATTAGATAATTGCTTGCATAGTTGTAAATGTCAACTGTGAGTTATTTTTAATGAACTGGTAATAGGTCACATGATTATCTTGTTGGCTATATATATATATATATATATATATATATATATATATATATATATATATATATATATATATGTATATATAATTGCAATTGGCATGGTTCTGAAGAAGTCCAACATTTAGGGATGAAAGTGCTTAGCCATTTGTACAAAGATAAGATGTATCTACTCATTGTGTGGTTTACTACTATTGTGTGATTTTTTTTTATCTTGGTATTATTAAAACTTTGTGTTTCCACATTATTTTGGACTTTTTTTGTTCCTGCACTATCCTGTGTTGCTAATTCAAACAGTTATTCTACCTCACTTGAAATGAAGAAGTCATCCGACACTATGTGGGCCTTTTTGGGATGACAATTTCAGATCATATTAAAAGTTTTTAAGGATTTCTAAATACAATAATTTAAAACCAAATTCAGTCAAACATAATAGTCTTATAAAATACTATGACTGCAATGCTTAATGTTTAGGAAACAAACATGAACTCCTCAGTCTAAGGATTGTTTAGTTTCTAATGCTCACTCATGCAGCTCTAAGAACTTTGGCTTCCTAGGGTTTCAGTTAGGGGATTGTGATATTATTTTATTGATACCGGAGTCATTTCAACTTACACAAGATAATATAACTGAAAGCTCAGTTGTGAAAATTTATCTAACTCACTACAATCATTTACTTAGGCTGGAAGATTTAATGAATTATAAGAAACTTCTACTTATACGTGACTTTAATGAACTATCAGTACACTGGTGAAATCTCACTAATAAGGCAATTTTTGATAGGGAATATTTTGACATCTTTTCATTTCATAATTGTCAGCAAATAGTTTCAGGAAACTCTAGCGGTAGCATTTTGTTAGACGTAGTTACTACTAAGGATTTAGACCTTATAAGGTCTTTATCTATAGGTCAACCTTCTGGATTGTGAGATCATAATCCCGTCTATTTTGCAATTCATTCTACCTTTGTAACAGCGAATAACATGATTAAATGGATTTCTTGGTTAATTAACTGGCCTATAATAATAACATGGTCTACTGAATCTTAAACTTGGGAATTTGAGAACTAATAATGACATAGAGGTTGACTAGCTAAAAATGGAAAAGCTTTTGATGGAAATTGGTGAATATGTACAATCATCTCTTATTTTTAACAAGAATTAAAGTAAGTTTCAATTCCAGTGGAATTTCAAATTAATGAGATATATATATATATATATATATATATATATATATATATATATATATATATGGATTCACTTTATAACCTCGAATTACTGAAATGTCGAATTTCAGTATCTCGAGACTATAAAACTGAATCCACAAAACACCGACACAAAAAAAACTGCGAAAGTCAAAACACCGAAAGAAACGCACACACAATTCTACACATACACCACAACACCCACATCACAACAAAACCAAACAAAACTACATACATACACAACTCATACACACTGCGCCCCCCACACCCCCCTACTTATATATACTAACTCCGAGATCGCACAAACACAAAACAGAAGCCGACTCACACACGCACATTCTCCGACCCCTCACACACACATCAAACACATCAGCACACTCACACACACTCTAACTCCCATTCACAACCCTTAGAAAACACTTACCTGACATAACACCTACATTCACACACGGCACCGCGCACCATCAAAACCCAATCCCAGACATTACGCAGCTTAAGGTCATAACCGCGAATTCGACATATATTCGAATTCGTGATTATGGGCTTTCGCTATTTTTAACATTTGGCTTTATAGCCTCGAGATACTGAAATTCGACATTTCAGTAATTCAAGGTTATAAAGTGAATCCGTGTATATATATATATATATATATATATATATATATATGGTTCTACTTTACATAACCAACACTGCAAAACACCAACAACACAAACATCGACACCACATAATCGACAAACCATAAACACAAAACCTCACATGCCCGACAAACAAATAACCGATGGTCCACAAACACAAAACCTCATACGCTGCACACACCACAATAACAACAATCAACTAACAAAACACATCCCCTGTCCAAAAACCACACACACAACACAAGCACACCAAAATCCTCACAAACCCACACTAAACCTCACATACACAACTATCTACAACCCTAACCCAAACCCTTACCCTAAGGTCCGTCACTATCGCACACTCAGCTAACCAGCGCCCTAACTCACTTAACCCGCCCCTAACCAAAAAATACTACTACCGCACACTTACCTAACATGGGCCCTAACCCTAACTCACTTAACCCGCCCCTAACCCAAACACTATCACTACCGCACATTTACCTAACCCGTGCCCTAACCCTAACTCACTTAACCCGCCCCTAACCCAAAAAATACTACTACCGCACGCTTACCTAACATGGGCCCTAACCCTAACTCACTTAACCCGCCCCTAACCCAAACACTATCACTACCGCACATTTACCTAACCTGCGCACTGACCCTAAATCACTAAACCCACCCCTATCCCCACAGACCGTCAATATCCACACTTACCTTACTCGCACCCTAACGTCCGTCACCACCGCATACTTACACAGCCTTTTTCCAAGTCACTATCCTCGGCGTCGGTGTTTTGATCCATAGCGTCGGTCTTCTGGATTGTCGATCTTCTGGTACTCGCAAATTCGTTGTCGGTGAAAGCAGCTGTCGGTTATGTAAAGTAGGACCATATATATATATATATATATATATATATATATATATATATATATATATATATATGGGTTCCATACACTAGATCGAATTTTCACTAATTCGAAATAGTGCATGGAATGCTCACTGCAGCAAAAGTGCACTTACGCGAAGTTCAGTACAATGAACAGGTGTTGTACTGAACTTCCGTGCAGTACTCACGGACCTTAGGGTTAGGGTACAGGTCATAGTAAGGGGATAACCCGTACAGGCTATCCCCTTACCATGACCCATGCCCTAACCCTAAGATCTATGACAACTGCAGCGCAGTGAAGGACATAGCAATGTCCTCCACTATGGTGCAGTAGTCACAAACCTTAGGGTTAGGGCATGTGTTAGGGTAAGGGGATACCTTTACTAACTATCCCCTTACCCTAACCCATGCCCTAACCCTAAGTTCTATGACTATCGCACCATAGTGGAGGACATAGCTTGTTTTTTATGTCCTCCACTTTGCTGTGGTGTTTTCGGTGAAGTGCACTTACGCAAAAGTTCACTTACGTTAAAGTGAACTTTTGCAGAAGTGAGGCTTCCTATTACAAGTTCGAAGTAGTGAACTTTTGTTCTTGTAATAGGAATCCATATATATATATATATATATATATATATATATATATATATATATATAAGAATAAAAACATGAACATTTATGTTATATAAAAATTCCAAATAATAAAAATAATAGGACATTAAGCAAATGACTAAAGATTTAAAAAACAAGATTAGAAAAGAAAAAATCAAATTATAGGCTGACACTGCTTCAGATATGACAAGCAAGAATTAATATTATTAACAATGTAAGTGAGTCAAGCCATTAGATAATTCATTACTGGTTGACAGTGTGATAATTACTGATCAAAAAATTGTATAGGATTAGTTTCATATCTATTATTCTAATCCAGGAAGTATTATAAATCAGGGAGAAATTCAGGTGATTTATAATAATGTTTATGAAGGAAAAAGCTACACAATAACTGACCATGAGTCAGACAGTAAGGCCATAAATAAATTTAATAAAAATGCTTCTAAATGACCTGAACATATCCCTGTCATATTATTACATAACATTGGAAATTAAAGTACCCCAATTTTCTTAATAGTTTTTAATAACCTGCACAGAAGGGAAGAGTTCTAAACCCACTGAAATTTTCTCATACAACACCAAAATTAAAAAAATCCAATATGAATTAAGTTAAAAATTATAAACCAATTAACTTGATGCTTATACTACCTGACTGTTTTGCGAGGTGCCTTAATGAGTTGGTGAATAGACAAATCCAAAATTTGGCAATATTGGATTTAAATTAATGTATTTCATTTAGGGCAGGTCAACCCTTACTAATCTGGTTGAATTTTATGACAAAATCTTTGACAATAGGAGTCATATTTTTTAAACTGAGCAAAAGTCTTTGATTGCTTACCAGAATGACCACCATACTGGTGTATAAAGTTAGAATTCACAAGTGTCATTTGCTCAAAGTTCAAGGCACTTGGGATTGAAGCTCCTCTTTTTGAGATGGTTATCAGTGAGATGTGTTGGCAGTGATGTCCTTTGTAGGGTAATTATCCCTTGTTCGACTTGCTGTGACAGTGGAGTAGGTATATAAAAGTTCTGCATGGTGGGGGGGGCTTGCAACTCACATTGGATGGTGCAGGGATGGCTTACCTACTACAAAAAAACATTTAAAATGTATTTTTGTTTTGAGTCACTGTTAAGTGATTCTGGTTTTAAGAAGTTAAACATTTAATGACACGTAACTGAAAAGATAAATGAAATGGAAACAGACCACATCTGTACAATACAAACTCTCTCATTTCCTACCTATGACTAAAGGGGTAATTTTATGATCTATTTTGACTCTCAGGAGTTTGCCATACTTTCTTCTTCATGGAAGTACTTGTCTTTTTTTGTAGCATTGATTTACAACTTATATTCTACGTCTATCTAGTCTATGGTAAAACTAGTGTGATATTGTGAAGAAACCCTGGAGACAACAAAGTACGCAAACATTTAGTTTTCTAGACCCACTTATTTAATCAGGGCCACTGGGGGGGGGGGGGCTGGTGTGTATTTTAACACTAATCCAGAATAAGATAGATAATTAATCCTGGATGGAAAACACACGCCCACACACACACCCACACACACACACACACACACACACACACACACACACACACACAGGGATAGGTGCAAGTCTACGCAGAAAGAAAACTTTGAAACAGTGCAGAGACAGATTCATTTTGATTTAGTTTTCCTCTGAGAAACTCCTTGAAGTTTAGATGAGTTCATTTTCTTTTCCATGGCAATTCAGAAACTACATTTTGAATGAAGGAGGTGGTTATTTGACACATACTTCCATTCAGGGGGACAGTTATGTCTGACTATGATGTTATGTGCAAATGAAGTTCTGATAGAATTATCTATGAGGGTAGTTATGGGGTATGCAGCAGTGTCTGTTGCATGATTCAAGTGTCCAGGGTAGAGCCCATCTAACAAAAAATAAGAGAGCACAGAGGTCTTACATATTTAAACAAGCCACATTAAGAAAAATGGGCATAATATAAAGAGGTGTGATAAATTTTGAGAGGATTACTGTATCATCTGTTGAGGTGTTGGGAGGAAGAGCAGATCCAGAGCAGTTGGATGCAGGTTTGCTGTTAAAGAACCCATAGTCTCCTAACATGACGAAAGCTTATAATGTGACTTGTAGAGCACCTTACACCTGTGTTTGAAGCTTACCAAAGCAGAGAAGGAACATCCATTCATCTGTTTTACAATCTACTTATTTAGTGTTGGTAGGCATCAGTTTTAGTGAAGGAGAGACGTTAACTGAAGTCAGTAAGAGGGTAGGGAGATGAACATCAGAATCTATCTTCAAGCTACATTAGAAGAGCAAATTAGTTAGATACATTAAAAGGGAAAACTAAGGAACTAATGGAATTACAAGAAGCAGCAGGACAAGTTAGAAGAGGGTGAGATGAAGAAATGTGGATATGGTGTTAATGTCTCTCTTCTTTTGCAGGTCCCAACAGAGTATCTTTGTCTGGGCACTCTTTTATTATTTATTATTGAGTGGTATGACTAATAAGAAACTGTCTGAGTGGGAGAAAAGTAATTGTAAACAACAAGTGTAGACCCAGTGGTACATGATCTGGGTACTCAGGTTGATAGCAATCTTAAGTTTGACCACCAAATATCCACAGTAGTAAGGAAACCTTTTTATGTGGCACATCTTATAAGTAAAGGCATCACATCTAGATCTAAGGAAGTTATAATTCCATTATATTCACCCTCATCAGACCAGTCATTGAGTACAATTCTGCCTTTTGCATGAACCTCACCAGACACCTGCAACAACTGAAGTGACCACAGAGGGAAATTACAGGGTATACGAAAAAAGTCTTACATGGAAAGACTGAGAGTCCTATCATTGTATTCTGTCTCCTACAGGTTGTTAAGGGGTGACCTTTGCCTGACTTACAGGGCAGTCTCTGACCCAGCCCTGATGGAAATTCTACACATTCGTAAATCAAACTGTAATAAGGTCACTCACTCCAGGGATCTTAAAATAGCCTCTGACATGAACAGATCATGCTGGAGAGACAGATACATCTCCCAGAGACTGGCCCTCCATGATCCTCTTCAAACACAACCCAGATCAATAGATGGGTGTATGCAAATTCACTCCTGGGGTGGTGCGCATGCCCCTCCTGGACAGAGGAAGTCAGTATTAGCTACCATAAACCTTTACCTCTGCAAACTTTACTCACCTAACCACCCACAATTTGAATGGCTTGGAATAAATATGGCTAATCTTGTAAGGGCTCTAGGGCTGTTAGCCTAGTGACCTCCTATGAACTTATGAACCTATAAGAAATTCAAGCTTATCTAGGAAGGGTTATGAAGAATGTCATGGCTACAGATGAACGTCATGTTATCCCAGATTAAGGACAAGCTCAGAACACCAGATGCTTTGTTTATTCACTGGGGAATATGATTTGTGACATTACAGAAAACTTTGAAAGATATATCTTGATTTAAATACAAAATTCCAGGTGTACTGGGAATTTTGTTTTTGATTATGGACAGCTAGTTTGAAAAAAAATTGGGGAGCATAAAGTTATTGAAAGAATGTGGGAATATGTCAACACCTTGATGAGCTAAACAGGGAATGTAATAGAATTTATGATACTTGCACATCCAAATCTCAAGGGTAAGGGCCATGACTGGTTTAGTGAAGATGGGGACTTTTTTCTGATATGAATTTTGATATTTTCAATTTACACATCAGGATTCAGCTAGATTTGGAAGAGAAAGATTTGAAAAGGAGAACAAGTACAATGGGTGTTGGTGGTAGAGTCTAGGATAGGGGAGATAAATAAAAAAGGGGGACATGCCACAATTCACATAGAATTTAGCCTATGGGTAGAAGGCTTAAGGTAAGTAAATTGTGGGGAAGGATTTTGTCACCTTTCCTCATGTCCTAGAACAGTGTATGAGTCCATCTCCTCTGTCTATGGGTACAGGGCACAAGAATTTAATCCTTCTCTGATGGGCTGATGCCGAATGAGACTGATGTGGACCCCTGGGCTTATGAGTTTAGCTGATGATATCCATTGGTATGACATAAGAAAACAAAGATATTTCATGAGGTAGATAAGCAACCTTATTAAATATGAGGTAAAGTCTGGTGGTGATGTCCTGCTTTCAACTATAGTTGATGGATCCTTCATAATGCTTAATGGTAAATTGCTTTTGGAAAGGGAAAAACCCAAGAGATATGGACTGGAGATAAACTTCTCTGAAGAGTTATGTTTAAGGGGAATAACAGAGTAGCCTTTCTGTTTGAAATGGAATGGAATAAGGGCATAGCTCCCACTGAGGCAACATTAGTGGTTTGGATGTATGCAAATTGATAAGGTTAGAGCTGACAAATGGATTTCTAAATTCAAATTATTAGACTACAGGCAATAAGACCATGGGAGGGGGTTCATACCTTCTGTCTTGTGGGAAACATAATTGCTTAGGATTGCAATTCTGCCAAAAGCATACTTTACAAGGTAATGCAGCAAGTGAACTAGCGACAGAGCTAAGGAATGCTTAGAAATGAGGCATAAAGAAAGCTAAGCAAATGAAAGTAAAAGATGTATCAGAAATGTTATCCATGATGTATAAATGCTGGTTCTCCTACCAATACAGTGTGGTAGAATATATACCTAGTAATGGCGATGTGTAGTAGAGGATTCACTTTAGAAGCTTGAAATACTGAAATATCGAAATTTAGTATTTCGAGCCCATAAAGTGGAATCCTGAGTAGAGTGAAAGCTCAGAAGTGTGAAATTCAAATCCTTGAATACCGGAGGCTTTGAATTTCGCGCTTCTATGGTTTCACTGTGGTTATGGATTCAGGTAAGTGTGTGTGTGTTAAAGGTTTTGGGTAGGGGCTGTGGTGTGTGTCAGTGTGTTTTGTTGTGTGTGCGAGGAGAATGTAGTATGTGGGGTGGTGTTTTGTGTGTGTTTGTATGTAGGGCAACCTTGGAGTGAGAATATTTAAGTAGGGGAGGGTGTGGGACGTGCAGCGCCCCACATGGGTGGTGCATGGGGGATTGCCCCCCTGCTTTTATGTAATACAGAGCTTGTGTTTGTGTGTGGGGAGGGAGGTGTGTGTGTGTGTGTGTGTGTGTGTGTGTGTGTGTGTGTGTGTGTGTGTGTGTGTGAAGTAGAAGCACGAAATTCAAAATCTCCGGTGTGCGAGATTTTGAATGTCACGGTTCTGAGTTTTCATGGTTTTAAATTTTTGACTTTAAAGCTTTATAGAATTTTGACATAGCAGTATTTCGAGGATATAAAGTGAATCCATGGTAGAATATACACCTAGTAATGGTAATGACTGGTACAATATACATAGTAATAGTGATGTGTAGTAGAATTTACACCTAGTAATGGTGATATGCAGAATATACACATAGCAATGATGATGTATGGTAGAATATACACCAAGTAATGGTGATGTGTAGTAGAATATACACCTAGTAATGCTTATGTGGTAGACTATACACCTACTAATGGTGACATGTGGTAGACTATACAATTAGTAATGGTGATGTGTAGAATATAGACCTAGTAATGGTGATGTGTAGTAGAATATACACCTAGTAATGGTGATGTCTGTGGTAGAATATACACCCAGTAATGGTGACATGTGGTAGAATATGCACTTAGTAATGGTGATGTGTGGTAGAATATATACCTAGCAATGGTGATATGTAGAATATACACCTAGTAATGGTGATGCGTGGTAGAATATACACCTAGTGCCTTCTGTGTGGAGTCTGTATGCCCTGCCCGCGGTTGAGTGGCCTCCGAAAGACATGCATGAATGGGTGTGCCTTCGCTGAAGGTTGGGTATCGGGCTGGCAACTCAGCACCATAAAAATCGACGGCCAATCATTAGCAGACCGGAGTTCCTCTGTGGCGACCCCGAACCGACAAAAGCCGAAAAGAAAAAAAACGACAAACAATGGTGATGTGTTGTAGAATATACACCTAGTAATGCTGATGTGGCAGAATATAGACCTATTAATGGTGATGTGTAGTAGAATATGCACCTAGTAATGGTGATGTGTAGAATATAAACCTAGTAATGGTGATGTGTGGTAGAATATAGACCTAGCAATGGTGATATGTGATAGAATATACACCTATTAATGGTGGCATGTGGTAGAATATACACCTAGTAATGATAATGTGTGGTAGAATATAGATCTAGTAATGGTGATGTGTAGAATATACACCTAGTAATGGTGATAAGTAGAATATACAGCTAGTAATTGTGATATGTGGTAGAATCTACACCTAGTGATGGTGATGTGTGGAATATACACCAAGTAATGGTGATATGTAGAATATACAGCTAGTAATGGTGATGTGTGGTAGAATATGCACCTGGTGCTGGTGGCATGTTGTAGAATATACACCTAGCAATAGTGGTGTGTGGAAGAATATACACCTAGTAGTGGTGATGTGTAGAATATACACCAAGTAATGGTGGCATGTGGTAGAATATACACTTAGTAATGGTGGTGTGTGGTAGAATATATACCTAGTAATGGCAATGTGTAGAATATACACCTAGTAATGGTGATGTGTGGTAGAATATACACCTAGTCATGGTGGCATGTGGTAGAATAGACACCTAGTAATGGTGTTATGTGGTAGAATATGCATCTAGTAGTGGTGATGTGTGTTAGAATATACACCTAGTAATGGTGGCCTGTGGTAGACTATACACATAGTAATGGTGGTGTGTGGTAGAATATACACCTAGTCATGGTGATATGTGTTAGAATATACACCTAGTAATGATGATGTATGGTAGAATATAGATCTAGTAATGGTGATGTATAGACCATACATATAGTAATGGTGATGTGTGGTAGAATATACATCTAGTAATGGTGGTGTGTAAAATATACACCTAGTAATGGTGATATGTAGAATATACAGCTAGTAATGGTGATGTGTGGTAGAATATACATCTAGTAATGGTGATGTGTAAAATATACACTTAGTATTGGTGGCATGTGGTAGAATATACACAAAGTAATGGTGGTGTGTGGTAGAATATAGACTCAGTAATGATGATTTGTAGAACATACACCTAGTAATGGTGATGTGTGGTAGAATATACACCTAGTAATGGTGATGTGTAGAATATACACCTAGTAATAGTGATGTGTGGTAGAATATACACCTAGTAATGGTGGCATGTGGTAGAATATCCACCTAGTAATGGTGCATGTGGGAGAATATACACCTAGTAATGATGATGTGTGGTAGAATATACACCTAGTAATGGTGATGTGTAGAACATACACCTAGTAATGGTGATGTGTGGTAGAATATACACCTAGTAATGGTGGTTTGTGGTGGAATATATACCTGGTAATGGTGGTGTGTGGTAGAATATACACCTAGTAATGATGATGTGTGGTAGACTATAGATCCAGTAATGGTGATGTGTAGAATATAAAACTTGTAATGGTGATGTGTGGTAGAATATACACCTTCTAATGGTGATGTGTAGAATATACACCTAGTAATGGTGGCATGTGGTAAAATATGCACCTAACAATGGTGGTGTGTGATAGAATATACATCTAGTAATGGTGATGTGTAGAACATACACCTAGTAATGGTGATGTGTGGTAGAATATACACCTAGTAATGGTTATGTGTAGAATATACACCTAGTAATGGTGGCATGTGGTAGAATATCCATATAGTAATGGTTGCATGTGACAGAATATACACCTAGTAATGATGATGTGTGGTAGCATATGCACCTAGTAATAGTGATGTGTAGAATATACACCTAGTAATGGTGATGTGTGGTAGAATATATACCTAGTAATGGTGATATGTAGAATATACAGCTAGTAATGGTGATGTGTGGTAGAATATACACCTAGTAATGGCGATGTGTAAAATATACACCTAGTAATGGTGGCATGTGGTAGAATATACACAAAATAATGGTGGTGTGTGGTAGAATATACACCTAGTAATGATGATTTGTAGAACATACACCTAGTAATGGTGATGTGTGGTAGAATATGCACCTAGTAATGGTGATGTGTAGAATATACACCTAGTAATAGTGATGTGTGGTAGAATATACACCTAGTAATGGTGGCATGTGGTAGAATATCCACCTAGTAATGGTGCATGTGGGAGAATATACACCTAGTAATGATGATGTATGGTAGAATATAGATCTAGTAATGGTGATGTGTAGACCATACATATAGTAATGGTGATGTGTGGTAAAATATAGTGTAGAACATACACCTAGTATTGGTGATGTGTGGTAAAATATACACCTAGTAATGGTGGTTTGTGGTGGAATATATACCTGGTAATGGTGGTGTGTGGTAGAATATACACCTAGTAATGATGATGTGTGGTAGACTATAGATCCAGTAATGGTGATGTGTAGAATATAAAACTTGTAATGGTGATGTGTGGTAGAATATACACCTTCTAATGGTGATGTGTAGAATATACACCTAGTAATGGTGGCATGTGGTAAAATATGCACCTAACAATGGTGGTGTGTGGTAGAATATACATCTAGTAATGGTGATGTGTAGTACATACACCTGGTAATGGTGATGTGTGGTAGAATATACACCTAGTAATGGTTATGTGTAGAATATACACCTAGTAATGGTGATGTGTGTGGTAGAATATACACCTAGTAATGGTGGCATGTGGTAGAATATCCATATAGTAATGGTTGCATGTGACAGAATATACACCTAGTAATGATGATGTGTGGTAGAATATACACCTAGTAATGGTGATGTGTAGAATATACACCTAGTAATGGTGATGTGTGGTAGAATATATACCTAGTAATGGTGATATGTAGAATATACAGCTAGTAATGGTGATGTGTGGTAGAATATACACCTAGTAATGGCGATGTGTAAAATATACACCTAGTATTGGTGGCATGTGGTAGAATATACACAAAGTAATGGTGGTGTGTGGTAGAATATACACCTAGTAATGATGATTTGTAGAACATACACCTAGTAATGGTGATGTGTGGTAGAATATACACCTAGTAATGGTGATGTGTAGAATATACACCTAGTAATAGTGATGTGTGGTAGAATATACACCTAGTAATGGTGGCATGTGGTAGAATATCCACCTAGTAATGGTGCATGTGGGAGAATATACACCTAGTAATGATGATGTGTGGTAGAATATACACCTAGTAATGGTGATGTGTAGAATATACACCTAGTAATGGTGATGTGTGGTAGAATATACACCTAGTAATGGTGGCATTTGGTATACACCTAGTAATGATGATGAATATAAAACTTGTAATGGTGGTGTGTGGTAGAATACACACCTTGTAATGGTGATGTGTAGAATATACACCTTGTAATGGTGATGGGTGGTAGAATATTCACCTAGAAATGGTGATGTGTGATAGAATACACACCTAGTAACAGTGATGCGTGGTAGAATATACACCTTGTAATTGTATTGTGTAGAATATACATGTAGTAATGATGATGTACGGTAGAATATAGATCTAGTAATGGTGATGTGTAGACCATACATATAGTAATGGTGATGTGTGGTAGACTATACACCTAGTAATGGTGATGTGTGGTAGAATATACACCTAGTAATGGTGATGTGTAGAATATACACCTAGTAATGGTGATGTGTGGTAGAATATACACCTAGTAATGGTCATATGTAGAATATACAACAAGTAATGATGATGTGTGGTAGAATATACACCTAGTAATGGTGATGTGTGGTAGCATATACACCTTGTAAAGGTCATATGTAGTCGAATATATACCTAGTAATGGTGGCATTTGGTAGGACATACACCTTGTAATGGTGACGTGTGGTAGAATATACACTAAGTAATGATGATGTGTGGTAGAATATACACCTAGTAATGGTGATGTGTAGAATATACACCTACTAATGGTGATGTGTGGTTGAATATACACCTAGTAATGGTGGTGTGTGGTAGAATACACACCTTGTAATGGTGATGTGTAGAATATACACCTACTAATGGTGATGTTATTACTGGGGAAGAAGCTCCAGTGACAGAGAATGTTTGGTAACAAGCTTCTTTGTCATGGCTTGCATGTCCTACACTGGAGCTGAAAAATGACAGACAGAAAACACAAATACCATCTAAGGAAGCTGGATCTCAGAGGGTGGAAGATATTAAGTGCCAACCATGCATCTGAAAATATGTGACTTGGATGGAAATGGGAAATTACTATTAAAGGGTGATATAAGTAGGTGCAGGAGGCAGGCAAGCCTCTTTTACACTTGTTTCTAGAGAAAAAAAAGCAGACCACACCCATCCCCCCACCACATATCTTTGAAGTGGAAAGGTTTTAATTAGTTAGATTATAGGGAGGAATATTTTATTTCCCCTCGTATCATGGAACAATATGTGTCCATCCCACCTTTTTTAAGGTGCTGAAGTTGATCCTAATTTTGAGGATGATCTGATTCCAAATCTGTCCAAGGTGGCCTTGTGTGATGATGGGTTTTGTTGATGCTGACTATTAGTACAGCCTATGTAATGAAAGGCATTTCATGAATAGCTAGGATACCTTGTTAAGTATGACTTACGATTTGGTTTTGTTGGCCTAGCCTTAAATATTGGATGATATTTTACTTTAGGACTCACCAGGATGCACAGTAGCAAGCAGGGCAGGCCTTTGGTCAACTGGTGCCCTAGGCAAAAGAGCTCCACAACTTCCCCCACACACAGCACTGGGTGCCCTCATTCTGGTCTACCTACACCATCCAAATTACTGGAAAAGCGCCCCTGCTACAGTGCCCCCCCCCCCCCAGATGGCCACTTAGTTGGCCTATGCCTAAGGCTGACTATGGTAGCAAGCTCCTCACCCATTTGATGTTGGCCAACATTTTAATTATAATGTAATACCTCTTAGTTATCATGAAGCAAATATATATATGAAATAAAGTGTTCTTAAGAAGAAGAGATTTGAAAAAGACTGATAGCATAACATCCATCTGGGAACTTCTGCCCCCTGTATCCCCATCACAGGACTGCATAGCTCATAAAATTGTATATTGCAGAGGGTGCAGGGGCATGATAACTCCCTTGTTGGATGTGTGTAGGTGTCATTCATTGACATTAAGGCAGTAAGGCCCAACAATGGAGTTTTAGATTGTTTTTTGTTTTTTTTTTTTTTTACCTGTTTAAACCTTTTACTTTTCACAAAACAAAATGTTTAATAACATTTAATAAAACATCCCAGTCACCACGCTTAACTGACAGCCCAGACAAGATGTTAATCAAGTTAACACCACCCATACCTGTGCGAACTTGGATGATGAGTCCTAAAGTAAAATATTGACAAATAATAATGAATAGTAGGGTGCATCCTGAGAAGGGGGACTGGAAAAACATGTTGTAGGTAAAAGAAAAAAATCCTGACCACTTAGTGAGTATCATGCACTGTGAAATAGAATATATTAAGAATGTAGTTAAGCTTCCCTTGAGGCAATCTTTGTGACTGAATATATTCCTTTTGATAAGATTAGTACTAATTAACAGAATCCATGTTGCTGAGAATAAGCTGCCAGTTATATGTGCAGGGTACAAGGGCTTCATGCCCCTTATTTTATAGGAAAGATTAATGTCCCTTTAAGGTTGAAGGTAAATTATTCTGAAAGTGTACTTTATAAGGTAAATGAACTAGAAATTACAGGATATTTAGGAATGAGGCATAAAGATGCATAACTATAAGTAAGTGAACAAGGTATAGGAAAAAGGTATACAAAGGTAATATATTCATGACATATAAATGAACGCTTTATTTTTATCCTAGCAATTACGTGCTGCTGAATGTACACCTAGGTGTGCTGCTAAAATTATTTGGGAGTTTGAGTCAGTGGCAAGACAGTCTTTCACTTTTTCTTAAAGCAGTTCTGCCCTTGTGCAAGTTAATTATGATATCACTTTGCTTTATTTATCATCAGCACTGACTGAACAATTTGTATAAGCCACGGTGGTGCAGCGGTAGTATTGTTGTCTTACAGCAAGAGGTTCTTCCATTTGATTCTTGGCTGGAGTGCCTTCTGTGTGGAGTCTGCATGTCCTCCCCGTGGACGAGTGGTGTTTGAAAGACATGCGTTGAATGGGTGTGCCTTCATTGAAGGTTGGGCATCGAACTGGCACCTCAGCACCCGTAAAAAATCTACTGCCAATCATTAGTGGACCAGAGTTCTGCTGTGGCGATCCCTAACCGGGAAAAGCCGAAAGAAGAACAACAACTGACTGAATAGTTTGTATATACGTAAGCCAGTCAACAGCAGGCTATCCTTATAAACAATTTATTTTTCATGTAATCATCATTTCTGCTGACAGTTTTGACAGCTCAAGTTCTTATTTATGCTTTCTGTCAGCAAATATATGACACATTAGAGTGTTCTGGAGATATAATCTGTATGTAAAAAAGGGAAAATATAGTGAGAGGTGATTATGAGAGTTGTTATTAGAAGTTATATGAGTACTCAGAGTATTAGATGTTAAGAATTGGTTGGTCCCAAAAGAGAGGTGGAAATGAATGATGGTGGGTGAAGAGTGAGTAAAGCATGGCTGCTGAAGACAGCATTTCTGTGTCATACATATAAAATGTAGTGACTGCTGTAGTCAGTGAGTTAAGGAAATAACTAGTACAATAACTAGTACAACAGAGTGTGTGAACAGTTGCCATAATGAAATGAGGTAGCTGGCGTGACTAAATAATACGTAAGTGGGATAAATATGTAGATGAAGGTTAATTGATTGCAAATGTAAGGTTGGAGGTTGTAGTAAATATGGATACTTAAGGTAGGAAGTTTACTTTATGTAAGGAAATTTGCTTATGTGAGGGTATTATAAGGGCTGGGGAAAATATATGAAGAACTGCTGCTAAGGAAGACTTAAGAGGGGAGAAAGATGTAAAGGGAGACCCAAAAGTGAATGTATGAGTAAGGAAAGAAAACAGCATCTATGGAGTAATAAACAGAAGCTGTTTGATAGTTTCTACTTTGCAACTGGGAAAACGTCCATGTGCATAATGACACCAGCAGCACATGGTATTGCAGCGACCCCCCAGGAAAAGTAAGTAAATTTAAAGTTACTGTGAAATGCAAATACTTTCCCTGAGCAAGTCATATTTTTAGGGAAACAGGTACAAGGCCACTAGTAATTTATATAAAAGGGGAAGGGGATGGTGGAGAAATACAAGGTGTCTAGTTTCAGAAATCAAGATACCACACCACTCCTGGGAACCTGATAAATGCTTCCACGGAAACATTACGTCTGAGCACAAGTGTTGGGCATGGAATATGCTAATGACCATATAACAACTTGGAAATTATCAACACTGTTAAAATATATGGCACTGAGTCTGCAAGATGGTGGAATGATAAGACACGCAACTGTACCGCTTAACTGTCCAAATATTTGCAGAATGTCCAAATTTTTGGCTCATATTTATGGTCTGTTCCTCATAAAATTTGTGGTTTTCTGGCAAGTTACTGAGATGGTTTGAGGACTGAAGTTATAATAATAATAATAATGACATGCATTTCAGTTTCATACTACAAATCCTTGAGAAAAAGGTATGTTAAAATAAACCCTGTTACTCTAGCAACTTTCTAAGTTTATAAGAGCAATATTTAAAATATGTCCCCTTTGTGGGCCTTTGTCCCTCCATTTTGTTGTGCTTTGTCCAAATGTCTTGCACTAAGAGGTTGAGAGGCTTGTATACAACAGAGATGTATACATACAAATATTTCAGGCATGGGTAATACTACTCTTTTAGTCTGTCAGCATATCAAAAACATCATTCCCATAATAAGTGTCCAAGATGTTCCTAAAAATATCTGGACTAGTGCTTGCTTTAATATAATTTTGTAATCTATTCCATGCATCAGTTGCTCTGTCAGAAGCAACAGGTACTTTTCTCGTTCCTCTATAATCTACACAGATTGTCTGATTCTTCTCTGCTACTCTCACCTACTGTGTAATTGAACTGAAGTGAATGCTCATGTTCATGCTAAGGGAGTTTTCTAAATAAAGTTAAGGGGTTGCTGCAGCATTAAAAAATATGTATCTGCAAGGGCATCCAATGGAAATGTCAGCACTTGAAATGCAGAGTGACGAAAAGCTGATAGAAAAGGCCGAAAACCCAGAGAAGAGCGAATCTTGAAAATCACTCTTCTCCATAAAACTTCCTTTTGCAGGGGGGGGCACCATGCTCCCCCACTAGGAGAGCAAGTTCTCACCCCCCTGAACTGATATATATATATATATATATATATATATACATATATATATATATATATATATATATACCAACTCTGAGATCTCCATTCCTCAGAGAAAAGTGAATATTGTGAGAAATGGAATCTTGGACTTATATGCAAGTCCAGTCTTTTGGCCATTCGGTCTCTGCTTTTTGGGACTCACTAGTGGGTCCCAACATTTCAAATGGTGACCATTTGTAAGAGGCTACTACTGCAACTACTGCACCCAAAGGTGTGAGTTATCACTCCTGAAAGAGACCAATCATCAGACTGCACTTAATGTTCTACATTGGAGAACTTTGGTTTTCATTTTGTGTTTTCAGCAGTTTTGGCAGTATGTTTCTGCTTTCTCTGATTTTCAGACTTTGCTTTGTAGGGAAAACAGTGGCATTAACATTTTGTACGAGTGTTCCTTGAAAATCCTTACACTACTAGTTTTCCCTTGCCATATGACATGATGGTTGTTTGTCTGACAGTTGTATATCTCTATTCTCACTCTTTAACTAATCTCAGGCATGTAAGTTTACTGAGCAAATGTTCCTTACAATACCATGCTTATACCACAGCAAGTGACCAAGGTGACATGACTGCTTTCTCTCAGGGTTACAAAGATTATTGCACATGACCCATCTATGTAATCTATACAACAGGCAAATTAACTAGTATCAAAATGTTGAAAGGAATGTGCTAAACTGTGCTTTAAGTATGTGCTGATGGGTGTCTTTCCCATTATGCTTAACAATCTTTCTGTCCAACAATTGCCTTAGTCTTGCTGTACCCCTCTCACTACACCTTCCAAAAAGACTTAAAAGAATTTGCCAACTTATTTCATATTATATGAACAACTAAGCCAGCACCTACAAACAACTATACCTGACAAAAAGAGCTGAGGTAACACTTACCTTGTACAAGAAGAGCTTTAGTAAGCCTTAAAAATTACTCCCAAGTTCAGCTGTTGCAGGTTCACAAGTTGCTGCTCTGCAACTTCTTCCACTGAACAGTGGTTCTTTCTGTTTGCCATCATATTTACATCACACAAATTCACCTGGCTGGGCAAGATGATTGTGCCAATTAGGGATCAACTCATCACTGATTCTGAATTGATATAACGTGCAATTCTACTCAATGCCTTCCGCATGCAAGGGTCTCTGCAAGGAGTGCTGTGAATGCTCAGTACACATTATGCCTGCAGGGGAAGATTTGTAATTCTACATAGTACTTTATGGTAATGGAGTCACTCTAGTGCCTGCAGTCTTAACAGCATAACCAGGGATACAGAACTGCCGTGTTTCATACCTTAAACTGACATTGTGAACCATAATTATAATAATAATAATAATAATAATCATCATCATAATAATCATAATAATAATAATAATAATAATTGTGATGATAATAATAATAATGCAGTACCTATATTAACCCACCATTTGCATTACAAATAAGATGCCTGTCAATGCCCATCATCCTGCAGCAGATGCTAAATATAGGAACTGTTTTCGCTGTGAAATTTCTGTCATTTGTTTTACCGTGAAACTTCATGGTGAAACATCATAGCTGGAGAAAGAAAGAAAGAGTAGTGGTCATTTTAGAGCACAAAAAACTTTCTCCCTTCTCTCCACAGGTTTATTGGTTTTTACTTGGCTAACAACTCTAAAGGATCTTTTTAAGCCTAGCCAAGCATTTACGTTTCTTTTTTCTAATATGATTACAAGTTGCAGACCAGGGCTAAATGAATCCCTCCGCATCCACTGATCCAAGTTGCACTTAAATTAGTACATGGATGTGAAGTTTGTTCCATAGAAGGGGTAATTTCTGAAATACATACTTTTCCCTCCAAGATGTTCTATTTATCTTGCAGGTGAGGTTTAGGCCCCTAGGATAATCTAATACTTCTATTGCCATTTGTTTTGCAGATGTGCAACAAGTCCATAAGGGCTGGATCAGAGGCTGCTTTGAAGACCAGGAATAGATTACCTGTCAGCAGCCTGTAGGAGATCAAGTGCAAAAATTAGGCTTTGAGGCAGTCCACATAGGAGATGTTGTCTACACCACATATTCTTTTTGTAAGGAAACTCTGTGGATACTCCAGTTGTTGCATATACCTGGTCAGGTACATACCAAAGAGTCAGCTCTTAGGGATGTATTATTAATGCAGTAATTTCCCGGGGTATTTGTCTTTCCAAGATATACTATTATGTATTTCTCGGCATTGAGTTTTAGATTGTGACATTGGCACAGGTCATTAGTCTGTGTCAGGCCTTCTTGGAGAATGTTTATGTCTTTGGGGGGATTCTATGACTGTACCTAGTATGCAATAGTCTGTGAACTTGGTCACCCAGAGGCCTTTGATGTTAGCTTTGACTTCCGAGAAGCAACTGCCAAAATTGAGGGGTCCCAGCAATAAGCCTGTGCGACTCTGTTATTGACTGGCCTTTTTGTGAAAGTAGACTCACCTGTCTTGACTTCTTGTGTCATATCTGTGAGTCAGCTGGTTACTGAATGGGTGGTGTATGGGTTTCTAGCTAATTTTTTCTACAACTGCCTCAGTGGAGTAGTATGTTGAAAACTTTGGCCAGATCAAGGTAGGTAGTATGCACTATTTTGCTCTCATCCATTGCTATGGCAACCTTCTCAAATAAGTCCACCAGGTTAACTAGACATGAACTGCCTTTGATGAAACTAAACTGGGTTGGATTCAATGTATGAAGGTTTCCTATATCATTATTTATCATGTCCATGATTATTCTTTCCATGGCCTTTCTTATGATACTGGGGCTTCACTTTATATCCTCGAAATACTGAAATGTCGAAATTCAGTATTTTGAAGCTATAAAGTTGAATTTTTGAAACATAGAAAACTCAGAAGCATGAAATTCAAAATCTCGCACATCGGAGATTTTGAATTTGTCTTCTACACACACACACACACACACACACACACACACACACACACACACACGCACACCATCCTCCCCACACAAAAACACAAGCTCTCTACTACATAAAAGCTGGGGGAAGCCCCCCTGAAACCCCCATGTGGGGGGCTGCGATCCCCACACCCCCCTACTTAAATATTCTAACTCCGAGGTCACACTACACACAAACACACACACAACACCACCACACAAGCTACATTCTGCTCACACAGACACATCACAACAACAAAACACACTAACACACACCACAGCCCCTACCCAAAAGCCTTAACACACGCACACACACATACACTTACCTGAATTCATAACCACAGTGGAACCTCAGAAATGCGAAATTCAAAACCTCCGGTATTTTGAGGTTTTGAAATTCGCGCTTCTGAGCTTTTGCTCTTTTCAGGATTCCACTTTATGGGCTCAAAATACTGAATTTCGACATTTCATTATTTCAAGCTTCTAAAGTGAATCCGGTACTGGTCAAGCTTATGAGTCAGTAGTTTCATGGGTCTGTGGATGGCTTGCCCTTGTGTAGAGGAGTACCAGTTACAGTCCTCCATTTTGTTTACATGATGCATTTTTGAAGGATCTGACTGAATATTGCTTCTATTGGTTCTGTCCTGATAGGTCATGTTTTATGTTATTAAGAAGGCATCCCTTAATACTAGCAAGTCACTAAAATGCAGTGGTTTTGGCCTGGGAGTGTACATTGAGAGCCTGTATGCTAGTGAATGCTGGTAGAGTTATAGTTAGGGTATTTACTGAGTGGTGTCTGGAGAAGAACACAGGGCAAACCTGGAGCTGAATTTATCAGTCAATAGATTTGATATGTCCTTTGACTCAGTCTGTAGTTGTCTCTATCTACATGTAGTTTAGCACATTGTCGTATATTGCCTTTGAGGTTCTGGACAAAACTGGGTAATGTTTTGTAGTTTTCCTTAGCCTAGGGCATTACTTTTACCATAAATTTGGCTTTGGTAGACTTAATTAGCCTCCTGAGATTTTATTAAGTTTGAGGAGGGGGTTCTTTCCTTGCTGGGCACTACATTTCTTAGTTTTGGTTATGATTTCTTCATTTTGTTATACAACCTATTAATGTTGGGATTCCACTAGAATGGCTTTTTTTTTTTTTTTTTTTTTTTTTTTTTTTTTTTTTTTTAAGTTTGTCCTGTGCACATTTCAGGTACATACCACTGCCTCTATGCAGATGTATACATAATTGTATTTTTTTTTTGGTGAATGACTCTGCATAGGGTCTCACCCAATAGGAAGAAAACTAACAAAATTTCCCCTTTAGAAGGGGTAAGGGACACCGGGGGGGCAGAAAGCACAGAAAGAGTGGTCACTCCGGTCTCCCTCCAAGGCCTTTTGGACAACTTCCTGAAATAGGAGACCTATCAGGACCGACTCAGAATGTGTTGAATTTATCTAAGACTATATTAACGGATGAGCAGGTTGCACTCTTGAATAAGGGTTTGAATTATATTCCTTCTTTTTTCAGTCAAGAATACCACATAGTACAGGATTTACAGGACTTTTGTAGGATGTTAAATCTTAGGTTGTTTTTTGAGGATAACAAGTCAGAACCGTCTGAGGACTTCCGTTTTGGCAAGTCTTCTTTCCAACCTCCTATGAGTAAACATGTCTCTATTTTCATGGACTCCATTTTGAGGGATATTCATTTTCAAAATATGGGACATATCATGCTGGCTAGCAATCTATCTGATGATGACAGGATAGCTTTAAACACCTTGTGTGACAATAAAGACATAGTTATTGTCCCTGCTGATAAGGGAGGTGCAGTTGTGGTTTGGAACACTGCGGATTACGTTCATGAAGGGTTAACTCAATTGTCAGATGCTAAGTGCTACATGTACATGTCCATAGATCCCACACCAGTATTTAAGGATGAGATTGACTCCTTTTTGCAGTTGGCCTTTGAGGAAGGTATCATAAATAAGAAATGCTTGGATTCACTTATGGTGTCGGAACCGTCTAAACAGATATTGTATCTTTTACCCAAAATCCACAAGTCTTTGGAAAAACCACCGGGCAGACCAATAGTATCGGGAATAGGCTCTCTGACTGAACCCCTATCGGCTTTCCTTACCAAATACCTTAAACCTCTGTTGGGACATATTAGATCTAGATTGCAGGACACTACACAGTTTCTACAGCTAATTAGGGAAACCCAATTGGAACCTGAATGGTATTTATGTACTTTGGATGTAAAATCATTATATACAAGTATACCCCACTGGGCGGGTCTCCAATCTTTACAATATTGGTTGGAAAGGGTAAACCTATATTCACCGGGATTCAACACTCTTTTGATATGTATGTCCGAACATGTGTTAAACAAGAATGTTCTGTACTTCCAGGGCCAGTGTTATTGGCAGCTTCAAGGAACAGCTATGGGGGCATCCTTTGCCCCAATATATGCTGACCTTTTCATGGCCTATGTTGAGGAATTTATGATCTATGATACATCACATAACATCTTTCAGGTTGAAATGGACATTTGGAGACGTTACCTGGACGACTGCTGGTTGGTGTGGCGGGCTGATGTAGGATACTTGCGGGAATTTGTTGAGTATCTTAATGACAATGTCTGGGGACTTGAATTTTCGGTGACATATGACAAAAATTCTATTAATTTTTTGGATTTCACTGTATACAGGAACCCAGACAATACTTTGTCTACGAGGGTTTTCCGTAAGTACCCGCAATATAACACCTTGTTACATGCATCAAGTTTACATCCCCGTCACACTATCAGGAGTATTCCCATATCCCAGTTTATACGTATCAAACGTCTCAGTTCCAACATGGTGGAATATCAATTGGCCAGTAGGGATCTCAGTCAGAGGTTTATCAACAGGGGATATGATAGATTTGATATTGTGTCGGCTCAGATTAGAGCTAATCGTCTTGTGAGGGATGACTTATTACAATATCAGAATAAGAACAAAAATCAATCCTCTTGTAATACATGTGTCAGATTCATCACCACTTATGGCAGAAACATTAATATGATTAGAAACATTATTAATAAACATTGGAACATTTTATTGGCCAATGACAAGCTGCGAAGTATTTTGGGACCCCGTTGTCTTTTCTCATACAAACGTGGTAAAACCTTAGGCTCTTATTTTTCACATTTTAAACATATGGCAAGTGGGGGGACTATCCACAAACAATTGACACTTCATGGTGATGAACTCATTGGGTCATTCCCTTGTGGCCATTGTGGTTCCTGTCAACATATGTTGAAATCCAAGGCGTTTACCAGTCGTAATACTAGTAGAGTTTTTGACATCAAGATCTTTGGAAACTGTAGTAGCGACTGGGTGGTGTACCTGGCTTCATGTTACTGTGGGGGATTTTATGTTGGACAAACTTCCAGAGCCTTGAGATTTAGAATGAACGAACATCGCAGTGATATAAAAAACCATAAGGAGACCAGTGCCTTATATCAACACACACTAAAACATCCTCAAGCTAGGTTCACCTTTATGGTCATTGATCGTATTTCTGGAGCCAGAACAAACAAACAAGGTTGGCATGGGCTACTGGATCAAAAAGAGAAACATTGGATTATTACACTGGGGGCATTATTTCATCCGGGACTGAATGATCATTTATAGGGAATATGATTAGTTTGTATTGGTACATTGAACAATAGGACACTAAGTGGTTGATTTCTATTTGTCTCCTACCTATATGTCCTTAAGTATATGGATTATGAATGTCAAAATACCCTGGTTCGGTATTGAACAGGGTGTTAAATATTGAGCCATATGGGCTATCCTGTAATACTATGTATGATATGGGCGGTGGCCAAATGTAGTCAATAAAAAATTTCTTCTTCTGTGGGAGTACGAATGAAAGGTACTTAATTTGCCAGCCAGGTGACTGAGCATTTATATATGTTAGTTTAACATCATTTGAAACTAGATGTATTGTTACTTTTTTTGTTTTGGAAGTTTAGCCTCATGTTGAGGGTCTTACCCATACCACTGACGGTTGGTCATATTGTTTTATTTTGTGTAATACTTGTTATTCCACTGCATATACATATATACATTTGTGTATATGTAATTCAACTTTTAAATATCTCCCCTTTTTTGATACAGAATGTCTGTGCCCTTTCCATATATGTACTGGATATACAATAGCTTTAATGTTTATTTTGAAGATATGTGCAAGCCTTTATGTTCAGGCTGTTATCTTCATCATTGTTGATCTAATTTTTACATTGTGCTCTATGTTTATTATTTGTTTCGCCCACTACAAATCTATATATATACATATGTATATATATATAACTTAACCTGTCAAACATATGCTCCCTTATGATATAGCATGTTTGAGTCCTTTTGAACATCAGTACTTGATATTTATTACCTATGGTGTCTCTAACCAAGAACTGCTCAACAGCACGTGATAGTGGTTTATCCAATATGGGATGACAAAATTAGATTACAAGTATGAATACATTGCCAGATGGACATGTTAGAATATACTAATAATTTGCCTAATTTCATGTATTTATTTGGTGGTTATCTTTCCTGTTATGGACGGACCTCACTAGAGTATTTATATTAATTTTCATTGTACATGTGTATGATATACTTTAAGTGCCTTAAAACATGTCTTACAAATATGTTTTAAATTTATGAATATTCATGAGCTCAATTTTTTGATTGGCTCTTGATATGTATTTAAATGATGATTCAAATGAACCTGACTATACTGTTTTACACTGAAGAAGGCTGTTGGCCGAAACTAGTCTGTTATATTCATCAGTATTTAATAAATCTATTGAACTCTGTGCTGCCTTGCTGGTCTATTTGGAGCTTTCTACTTGGTTTGGACCGTGCATCCCCTCGTGCATAGGACTTGGTTCACTCTGATGGGTGTCTTTCCCATTATGCTTAACAATCTTTCTGTCCAACAATTGCCTTAGTCTTGCTGTACCCCTCTCACTACACCTTCCAAAAAGACTTAAAAGAATTTGCCAACTTATTTCATATTATATGAACAACTAAGCCAGCACCTACAAACAACTATACCTGACAAAAAGAGCTGAGGTAACACTTACCTTGTACAAGAAGAGCTTTAGTAAGCCTTAAAAATTACTCCCAAGTTCAGCTGTTGCAGGTTCACAAGTTGCTGCTCTGCAACTTCTTCCACTGAACAGTGGTTCTTTCTGTTTGCCATCATATTTACATCACACAAATTCACCTGGCTGGGCAAGATGATTGTGCCAATTAGGGATCAACTCATCACTGATTCTGAATTGATATAACGTGCAATTCTACTCAATGCCTTCCGCATGCAAGGGTCTCTGCAAGGAGTGCTGTGAATGCTCAGTACACATTATGCCTGCAGGGGAAGATTTGTAATTCTACATAGTACTTTATGGTAATGGAGTCACTCTAGTGCCTGCAGTCTTAACAGCATAACCAGGGATACAGAACTGCCGTGTTTCATACCTTAAACTGACATTGTGAACCATAATTATAATAATAATAATAATAATAATCATAATAATAATAATAATCGTGATGATAATAATAATAATAATGCAGTACCTCTATTAACCCACCATTTGCATTACAAATAAGATGCCTGTCAATGCCCATCATCCTGCAGCAGATGCTAAATGTAGGAACTGTTTTCGCTGTGAAATTTCTGTCATTTGTTTTACCATGAAACTTCATGGTGAAACATCATAGCTGGAGAAAGAAAGAGCAGTGGTCATTTTAGAGCACAAAAAACTGTCTCCCTTTTCTCCACAAGTTTATTGGTTTTTACTTGGCTAACAACTCTAAAGGATTTTTTTAAGCCTAGCCAAGCATTTACGTTTCTTTTTTCTAATATGATTACAAGTTGCAGACCAGGGCTAAATGTATGCTTCCGCATCCACTGATCCAAGTTGCACTTAAATTAGTACATGGATGTGAAGTTTGTTCCATAGAAGGGGTAATTTCTGAAATACATACTTTTCCCTCCAAGATGTTCTATTTATCTTGCAGGTGAGGTTTAGGCCCCTAGGATAATCTAATACTTCTATTGCCATTTGTTTTGCAGATGTGCAACAAGTCCATAAGGGCTGGATCAGAGGCTGCTTTGAAGACCAGGAATAGATTACCTGTCAGCAGCCTGTAGGAGATCAAGTGCAAAAATTAGGCTTTGAGGCAGTCCACATAGGAGATGTTGTCTACACCACATATTCTTTTTGTAAGGAAACTCTGTGGAAACTCCAGTTGTTGCATATACCTGGTCAGGTACATACCAAAGAGTCAGCTCTTAGGGGTGTATTATTAATGCAGTAATTTCCCGGGGTATTTGTCTTTCCAAGATATACTATTATGTATTTCTCGGCATTGAGTTTTAGATTGTGACATTGGCACAGGTCATTAGTCTGTGTCAGGCCTTCTTGGAGAATGTTTATGTCTTTGGGGGGATTCTATGACTGTACCTAGTATGCAATAGTCTGTGAACTTGGTCACCCAGAGGCCTTTGATGTTAGCTTTGACTTCCGAGAAGCAACTGCCAAAATTGAGGGGTCCCAGCAATAAGCCTGTGCGACTCTGTTATTGACTGGCCTTTTTGTGAAAGTAGACTCACCTGTCTTGACTTCTTGTGTCATATCTGTGAGTCAGCTGGTTACTGAATGGGTGGTGTATGGGTTTCTAGCTAATTTTTTCTACAACTGCCTCAGTGGAGTAGTATGTTGAAAACTTTGGCCAGATCAAGGTAGGTAGTATGCACTATTTTGCTCTCATCCATTGCTATGGCAACCTTCTCAAATAAGTCCACCAGGTTAACTAGACATGAACTGCCTTTGATGAAACTAAACTGGGTTGGATTCAATGTATGAAGGTTTCCTATATCATTATTTATCATGTCCATGATTATTCTTTCCATGGCCTTTCTTATGATACTGGGGCTTCACTTTATATCCTCAAAATACTGAAATATCGAAATTCAGTATTTTGAAGCTGTAAAGTTGAATTTTTGAAACATAGAAAACTCAGAAGCACGAAATTCAAAATCTCGCACACCGGAGATTTTGAATTTCGTGCTTCTACTGCACACACACACACACACACACACACACACACACACACACACACACACACACACACACACACACACACACACACACACCATCCTCCCCACACAAAAACACAAGCTCTCTACTACATAAAAGCTGGGGGAAGCCCCCCTGAAACCCCCATGTGGGGGGCTGCGATCCCCACACCCCTCCTACTTAAATATTCTAACTCCGAGGTCACACTACACACAAACACACACACAACACCACCACACAAGCTACATTCTGCTCGCACAGACACATCACAACAACAAAACACACTAACACACACCACAGCCCCTATCCAAAAGCCTTAACACATGCACACACACATACACTTACCTGAATTCATAACCACAGTGGAACCTCAGAAATGCGAAATTCAAAACCTCCGGTATTTTGAGGTTTTGAAATTCGCGCTTCTGAGCTTTCGCTCTTTTCAGGATTCCACTTTATGGGCTCAAAATACTGAATTTCGACATTTCATTATTTCAAGCTTCTAAAGTGAATCCGGTACTGGTCAGGCTTATGAGTCAGTAGTTTCATGGTTCTGTGGATGGCTTGCCCTTGTGTAGAGGAGTACCAGTTACAGTCCACCATTTTGTTTACATGATGCATTTTTGAAGGATCTGACTGAATATTGCTTCTATTGGTTCTGTCCTGATAGGTCATGTTTTATGTTATTAAGAAGGCATCCCTTAATACTAGCAAGTCACTAAAATGCAGTGGTTTTGGCCTGGGAGTGTACATTGAGAGCCTGTATGCTAGTGAATGCTGGTAGCGTTATAGTTAGGGTATTTACTGAGTGGTGTCTGGAGAAGAACACAGGGCAAACCTGGAGCTGAATTTATCAGTGAATAGATTTGATATGTCCTTTGACTCAGTCTGTAGCTGTCTCTATCTACATGTAGTTTAGCACATTGTTGTATATTGTCTTTGAGGTTCTGGACAAAGCTGGGTAATGTTTTGTAGTTTTCCTTAGCCTAGGGCACTACTTTTATCATAAATTTGGCTTTGGTAGACTTAGTTAGCCTCCTGAGATTTTATTAAGTTTGAGGAGGGGGTTCTTTCCTTGCTGGGCACTACATTTCTTAGTTTTGGCTATGATTTCTTCATTTTGTTATACAACCTATTAATGTTGGGATTCCACTAGAATGGCTTTTTTTTTTTTTTTTTTTAAGTTTGTCCTGTGCACATTTCAGGTACATACCACTGCCTTTATGCAAATGTATACATAATTGTATTTTTTTTTTTTGGTGAATGACTCTGCATAGGTAGCAGTGTTCCCTGGGTTTATGGGGTGTGGAGCTTGAAATTTTGCTAGGTTTTCACTTAAAAACAGAAAGCTTTCATTGGAATAATTCTTAAAAGTTCCATGGTTACTTGGTGTCCAAGGTTTATTTTTATTTTGAAGAAGATGTTTTATGGTCTAACTTGAACAGGGAGGATGTTACACTTGGAGGGGTGTAACTACCCCCTTGTTGGTGAGGTCTAGGCCAAGGATGTTGGAACTCCAAGTAGGCATGTGGACTAGCTGGTCCTGGGCATTCATGTTGACAAAGTCCAGGAATCTCTGTGCCTGCTGTTTTGAGGTCATTTATGATTCCCAGTTTATAGTGGGGTAGTTGAAGTCACCAATGAGTGTGGTGTTGGGGTGAATGTAGAGTGACTAAAGTTCATTTAAGTAAATGGTATTGATTTCCTAGGTTATAGAGGGTGACCTTATAACTTACAAAGATATATCTGGAACTTTGCTTATGGTGTGTTGTATGTCGAGGAGCTCAAGTGCATCATACTGCTTGACCAGCCTTGAGGTGTGATTGCTTATGATATAAACTATAATGGTGATGGCACTCTTCCCCATGCAAGGGAATGATGTCTACATTTTCCAGGGTTAGGAGAGCTTACAGGGAGTGGAGTCGTAGCATTGAGGGATATCCACTTTGGGTTATTCTGGATTAGTTAACTATGCCAGATGGTCTAACAGGCTGACAATACCTAGAAATGCACTATGTGGTGGACAAGGTTTTAACCAATATTTGAAAGCCTAGCAGGGACAGGTGCAGGCCATTCCTAGTGAAGCATCTTGGCCTGTCAACTATACCCTTCCTGGCCAACATATATTGTACTCCCTTTGACACCAAAAACTAAGACAATTATTAAAATCAAGGTTCCTGCAGGAGAGCTATTCTGGGCCTCAGTATAAGACTGAAAGTGAGAATAGTGTAACCCAGGCTGTCACCTGTGTCACTGGCACCCCTTGCATGGGGAAGAGTGCCATCACCATTATAGGTATATGAAACAACACCATCAAGATATTCTAGGCTAATAGGAGGACGAAGTTAGACAGCAGGCACCACCTAATCACAATAAGTAGAACTTTTGTTATCTACACAATCTGCCAATGCATGCCATGCACACATCTTGCATATTCCTATTTTTTTCTCTTCAAAGTTATTGCTGAGAAAAGATAGCAACACGGGAGGGGGAGAAAGTGTCTAACTGAGTGCTGTGGTGAGTGCTGTGATGGGTATACCTACATCATAATGTACAGGTTTCAATATTAAGTATATATTCAGGTAGTATAGATGCAGATTCATAAAATATAATTTGTATACATTACTGCAACTTTTCTGCTAACTTCCATACTTTAAAGGTAGAAGTATGACCGATGGATATTGTTGATATATGTGTCTATGCTTATTGTCATGTACTTGGACAAATGGTTCAAGATGTTAGGGCTCTGCTTCCTGCTTGTGATAATGGCTGTGGGTTCAAATCTCCTCCTCCACACCTTTTCTGTTATATTTTTTATATTTATATATATATATCTATCTATCTATATATATATATATATATATATATATATATATATATATATATATATACATACACACACACATACACATATATATATATATATATATATATATATATATATATATTTATATTTTTAAAGTATGAGGTATCTGTTTCATTACAGTAATTACATCAGAAGTAAAAAAATATATGTGAGCTATTTTTATGGTGGTCATTTGTGGCACAGACACTTTTTGTCAGTATACTTGTTTCCTTGGAGTATAGTACCTATGAGCAGAATGCATGTCTGAATATCACTTTTTTTGCTTTTTATATATGCATTTATCTCAGTCATCCCATTGCTGTGTGTTCAGTTGCAGCCTTCTCTATGTCTGACCAGGTAGCTGAAAAGTTAAAGATTTCAGAATGCAGGTGATCCATTTTTTCATTATATGTGCGCTTCTCTCTCCCTACTCTCTTTTTTCACTATTGATTCTATTGTATACATGTATTTTCTTGATTATTTGTTTCTTTCCATTTATTTTATTATTATATGCAGTAGCATCTAGACCTGCACCCATCCCTCAGGGGCTACAGCTTCCGCAGCAGTACCACCACCAGAAGCACCCACAATATCTGGCCCCCAGCCTACCACCTCCCAACCTACCTGCTACAGGTAGCCCTGTACTGGGTGCTTGGACTACTGTACCCACCAGTCAAGTACTGGTGGAGATGACACCTTTGTCTTGCATCAGCAGATGGCAGGCATTGAGGGGACAATAAGTGGCAAGAGATTTAATGCCCAAGGTGACCACATAGAGAGAACCTCCTCAGTTGACTCATCGAGTCATATCTCTTTTCAGCATTGTTTCTACCATCTCAGTAAGCTCTTATTGGATCACAGCTGGCAGTGATGCAGCTTCAGAACCCCATCCTGTCTCCCATTTCACATTTGTTGTACAGCCCTCTCCCCATCATTGTCTTCCCTCTGTTTGTCTTATGTCTTCTTCATCATTGTGTTCCCCTGTAAAAAATGGGTATTTCCATGACTTTTGAAGCATTTATCTTTGAAAAATATTACACAGAAGAATGTTATCAGAGAAAGAGTTTAGATAATAAACAGATCCAGATCTAGCACTAGACAGCCTAGGCAGTCATCTAGGACCCTCTGGCTGGAAGGGGCCCGCTGGCCAGGGGACTGCCACAATATTTAGTTTTCAATTTAAAAGAAATACACAGCTTCTTTAAGGCTGTTCTTCTTTAAGAATTCCTTCTGCATCTGTGCATGCGTCGATACACACTGCTGTTGTCCTGTTGCTTGTTCAAGACGTTCCCACATGCGTCAATGCACACCTGATGTTGCTGCTTCTTCAAGACATTAGTGGTATGTGCGTGCATGTGTGTATGTGTGTGTGCATGTGTGCGTGTGTGTACTCACTTACAAACAATTCACCCCCCCAACTCATCTCATCCATTTACCTTAACTCTACATCCAAAAAACAACCTAGTCTGAAATTCCACACCCTGACAATACTTACAATCACTTCCTTAGTATCCCAACTATTACTAGGAGGTGATATCCACCACAACCCAGGCCCAATAACTTCTTCTACAAACACCTGTAACTCCCAGCCTCCACTAAAACATAAACCCATCGACCTGCTAATCCTTAACTTGAATATTCGCAGTATCATGAATAAAGTTGAACAACTTCATTCCATTATCTCCATTTATGACCCTGACTTAATGCTCATTACAGAGGCATGAGTTAAGCTACATATCAAAGATAACCAAATAAACCCACCTGGATACAACACCCTGAGGGCCAATAGAACCAATAAAAGAGGTGGCGGTGTCACCCTGCTTTACAAAACCAGCTTAAAACTCCAGCTCCTACAATACGACTTCCCAGACTCCAAAAATGCAGAAACCATCTTTGTTAAGCTCCACCTTAACCAACATAAGCACCTAAAGATACTCAGAATATATATACCCCCAGGCAATAACCCAACCACCCTAGAATCAATCCTATGCTGGGCTTCCCACTTCCTCCCCCATGAAACTTTAGTCTTAGGTGACACCAATATCGACTGGAACTCTATCCAAGGTCTAACTCTCACTAACCATATTAACCTGTATAACTTCACCCAACTTATATAGTCACCTGCCCCGCATTAATAAGTCTACCAAAAGAGAATCCATTTTAGATGGGATCCTCACAAATCAACCCAATAATACTCACCATTGTGGTACATTGCCTGACTATCTGAGTGGCAACAACTCCACATTTATCCTAAGACAAAAACTAAAACCCCATAATCAGCCCTCCACACTACAAATCTGATCCCATAAAATCTTCCCCACAGCTCAATTTTTACAAGCCCTAAAAGCCAGTAACTGGTCTTCCATCAAATACCTCCCACTTGACAATGCCGTAGAATACTTTAACAACACATTTCTAAACATCCTCAACTGCCTAAACCCAATCAAAACAATTAAGACACATAGTAATCCTGCCCCCTGGCTACAAAACTCAACTACAGCTGTACTCAGAGACAGGGATAAAGCCTGGAAAACTTGGTGACAACACAAGACACCCACAACTAGGTAAAAATACCTTGAATTACGTAATAAGGCTAAAAACCAAATTAGGAGTGACAAACAAAACCACTATATCTCCCTACAAAGCAAGCATAATTGTAACACTCAAAAATTCTGGGCTGCAGTAAATAACATACTCCAGCCTGGAAAGACCCAAATCCCCCCCACCCAATATAGATGGCACAAACTCAGACATAGCCACCAACTTTAATGAATACTTTACGACCTCTATATTCAAACTTATAAACAGTACAAGCTCACAACCCACAACAAACCTCTAAGACCATTAATTACACCACCCCCTTCTCCCTCACACCAGTCCCAACCACTATCATTCAAAAATACTTATCCAAACACAAACAGACCACCCTAGCAGCCGACTATCTTCCCGCTGAATACCATCAACTTGCATCCCAGGCCATAGCCTCCCCATCTCACTACTCATAAACAGATCCGTTAAAGAAAAAACTGTCCCATCCTTGTGGAAGACCTCAATCATCATTCCCCTTAACAAAGGTGGCCCCTCTACTGACCTTAGCAATTATCATCCCTTCGCAATCCTCTCACCCCTATCAAAGATCTTAGAAAATTGTGTCCACTACCAACTCCTCACCTACCTTCCCTCTAACAATCTCCTCTCCAAATGCCAACACGGATTCTGCCCATCCCACAGTACCACCACTGCCCTAACTATATTCAGCAACACCATTAACTCACTTAGGAACCAAGGCAACCTAGTCTCCGCTACCTTCCTAGACTTATCCAAAGCATTTAATACTGTTTCACATAATAAACTTCTAACCAACCTATCTAACCATAACATTGACAGCCCCTCCCTACTCTGGTTCCAAAGTTACTTAGACAGTCGCCAAAAGTCTGTTAAATGGCTTGACTCCTTATCACACCACACCCCCCCCCCACTCACTGCCATGCTTGGAGTCCCACAAGGTTCTATTTAAGGCCCCCTTCTCTTCAACATCTTTACAAATTAACTTCATTTAGCAACAACAAAAGCAGACAGAAGGTTCAGGTAAGTCTGCGATTGTGTGGACGTGAGGGTTAGGGTGGGGTGGGTGAGTTAGGGTTAGCCCAATACATTGATGACACAACCCTAATCTGTTCAGCCCCAAATATCCAACTCCTCCAGCAAAAAGCCCAAGATTCCTTTATAGAGATAGAAAATTGGCTAAATAAGACACAACTAATACTAAACACCAAGAAAATGCAACTTATGTTATTTCACCAACCAAAGTCCAGTGACCCCAACTTCTCCATAGTCTCAACCCATAAAGCACCAATCTCCCCAGTATCAGAGGCCAAACGTCTAGGACTTGCAACTGACCCTCAACTAAAATTCAACAAGTATATCTCTACAACCAACTCCAAAATTCACAAAATTCTAGGCACCCTTTATCGCTGCAAGAACTTCCTTAGGGTCTATATTAGAACACCGAACATTCAAAATGCCGAGTGTTCTAATATCGAACCCTATGAATCAAAAATTTAAAACATCGAACATTCAGAACAGCAAATTTTTTCCTAAGGAAAAAATTCACTGTTCCAAAACACATACACACAACACAAGCACACCAAACAAACAGCAATCCACTCACATACACCTAAACTCTTACACATAACCCTACACTAAACTATACATACACCACTAACAATCCACTTACCTTAACCCAAACCCTAACCCTAAGGTCTGTCACTATTGCACAGTCACCTCACCAGCGCCCTAACCCTAACTCACCTACCCCACCCTAAGCCTCACGTCCACACAATCGCAGACTTACCTGAACCCGATCCGTAACTTTCCACCACAGCGCTGAAAATACTGAAGCAACAGAAATGGACAACCAAATTCTTTCCCTAGGAAAAAAAAATTGTTTTTTTGTTTCTTCGATATTTTCAGCGTTCGCTGAAAATGGGTCGATATTAGAACACTCAAAATTTTGAACATTCGGTGTTCTAATATAGACTCCTTTCTTACCTCCAAGGCACAAATTGATATTGCCAGAACACACCTCCTAGCCACACTGCTTTACGCATCACCAGTACTTACAAGCATAAAAAAACTGACCTAAACAAACTCTCTACCTGTTATAGCTAAATTATAAGGTTTGCAACTAATGCCAAATCCCATTCCCACCATTGTCAATCCTTACAATTTGTACACTGGCTCAAACTCCTCAATCTACTACACTATCACCAACTTAACCTTGCCCACCAAACATTATACTATCCAGAGAAAATCCCTGCCCTGTCTGGTCTCCCAAACTTCTACACCTCAAATAGTTCTCTAAAATCTGACAATAAAACTCTGATTTCTACTGTCCCATCCAAAAATAGCTCAGGCAATTCCATCTTCCCCAATGTAGTCGCACAAATATGGAACACCCTGTCCCCTGACCTCAGAATGCAAAACCAAACTTTTGCATTCAAAATCCTCATCAAAGTTTACCTATACAGTAACTGCCTTTGTAACTATATCCAACCCCCCCCCCCGAACTCACTCCACCTCCAGCAGTTAACCTTATAGCAGTTCCTGCTGTTGCCCCCTTATGCTCTGGCTTTCATCAACTTGTCTAACAACCAGTGATTACTGTGCATATTGTATATATTGCTACAACCTTGCTTACTGTACGTATTGTGTATATTACTACAACTTGCATAAGCTTTGCTACAATATCTACTTCTACTACACTGTGTAAATCTTCCATATAGATTTCATCTGCTATGTTTCCTATTATGCTACTGTAAATGTTTTCTTTTTCTTTTTCATTTTATTATACCTTTGTAACAAATCTTTGTCATTACTTCATTTCTATACTGTCTGGAGCTTTTCCTCCAGGACTCCACTGAAAACGGGCACCAGTTGTCAGCCAGATTATCTTGGTAAACAAATGTTAAATAAATAAATAATAAATGTGTGTGTGTGTGTGTGTGTGTGTGTGTGTGTGTGTGTGTGTGTGTGTGTGTGTGTGTGTGTGTGTGTGTGTAAAATGCCCTAGTTAAGGATAACAGGTTAGTTAATTTATTCCTGCTCAATCCCTGTACCACAGCTTACAAGAGACAGCAGCATGAATCCTCTATGCCAATTACCAGAGCTCTCAATAAATATGAGTTTCAGTGCATTTTTAAGGAAGTGCGAGCTTCAGTGCATTTTCAAGGAATTGTGAACTTCAAGGGAAGAGAAGTTTACTATGGCTCATGCTAAATCTGTTTTTAATGTGCAGCTGTCTTGTTTAGCAAATGGTCAGCACTGTTTCTGCTAGACAATTTGAAAGCAGTGTTTGTAGCACAACAGGTAGTATACTTGCTTCTGATGTAGAAGGCTGTGGGCTATACTTCACACCATGTAGATGGATTGTCACTAGTGTGTTATACTTTAAGGAGGGGTGGGGATGCTACAGTCCTTAGTGTGTCCTCCGTTGAATGAAATGCCTAGTAACTATAAACTTGTTGTTTTGCCATCCATGTCCTACTGCAATATTACCAGCTTATCATTCTTTTAAGTAACATAGGTAATTTATTCTTCAAAGGGCAGCAGACACTGATTTTGTAGATGAAACACTTAATTATAAAGTTTTTTTTTTTGCCAGCAGCAACCTCTTCATTAGTTACAGATCTCTTTAATGTGGAATTATTCAGATGACTTTTACTTCCACAGAGATTGTGCATATTGACTGATATTGATGGATTGTAATTACAGAAATTTGAGTAGCCTTTTATGGTTGAAATGTTTTTAAATGGGAAGTTTTGTCATTGTTGCTTCATATGGACAGTGGCCTCACTTTCAATTACCACATCACCACAACAGTCATGAAATCCTTCTATGTGGCACACCTCATCACTAAGGGCTTTTCATCCAGAAAAAAGGAGGTCATTGTCCTACTGTACTCATCCCTCATTAGACCCATTACAGAGTATAATGCCCTATTTGGTATGTACCTCACAAGACATCTGCAACAGCTGGAAAGGCCACAGAAATACCTCACTAAAAGAATCACAGGCCTAAAGCAGATGCCATATGCTGACCGTCTAAAAAACTCCAGCTATACTCTGTGGCATATCGTCTACTCAGAGGCGATCTCTGCTTAACATACAAGGCCATGTCAAACCCTGAGCTGTTGGACATGCTCCACTTAAAGAAATCCCAATCCCTCAGAGCCACATGCTCCAGGATCTAAACATTGTCATCACAATGAACAAAACATGCTGGAGGGATAGGTTCCTGACCCAGAGACTCCCCATACTCTGGAATAGACTGCCCATACATGTCAAGCAGAGCACCTCCTTGGCCCTCTTCAAAAGGAACCTTGATGATTGGATGGGAGATAGGAAATTCACCCCAGGGATCATGTCAGTTGCCCTGCTAGACAGGGGTCCAGAGAAGTAAATATTGTGGGAAGAAATATCCAGGGAATTGTTATGGCTAGGCTTGCATAGGCCCTAGGGCCGATAGCCTAGTACTAATCTATGAACCTATATGTTTTGCTTCATTGCTTACTGGAAAATGTTTACACCTACAAAATTAAAACACACTCTAACAAGTGGTGTTGTATTATACAAGGAATATAATTTAATACTATCAGGATGGTGCATCAAAAGATATGTGCATGTATGCACGGTCCAAAAAATGTATGCAAGGGGCCTATGGTTGGAAAATAGCCCAAAGGTAAACTTAATCTGCTGACAAAATTTACTGTTCATGCTGTCTGTTTTCATTGTGAGACTGTATTGTATTGTTAGCAAATGGCTATCAGTGCTTGTGCTATAAAAATCGAAGAAAGTTTTAAATGAAATCCAAATATATGACATCATTGTAGTAGGAAAGAAGAAACAGTATGCACACTGAGAGAGTTGAACAGTGTTTATGGTAAATGGGAATAAATAGCAAAGTAATGGGCCACTGGAATGGGTGCATGTATGGGGGGCTGCTGCTGGGGGCCCTATCCATTACCCTGCGTAGGGCTCCATTTGACCATGATTTGGCTGTCATCATAAAGGAGTTATCCAGAGGAAAACAAAACAAAACATTCCTCTACTTCCTCCACCAGCATTACAGGCCGAGGTTCCGCGATTTGCATTACTGACCACCACAATATAAAGTAGAGGCCTGTAGTAGCCTGACACAGGATGCTACATGTGTCACATGTATACATCATAATGGTGAGTAATGCTGCCACCATTACAGTGAGCTATGAAGTAGATATCCTGACCTCCTACACTGATGCAAGGTGATGGTGAGAAAGCAGCCACTACCTATGTATTGCAAGTAAGCCATAGCTTAAACCTCTTCATGCAAACTGTCACTGCCTACCATTCAATGTCTATTGAACTCCCATTTCTTTCTCCAAAGCCCCCTGTCAGACTGAAGAAAGCACATTGCTGTACAGGGGGAACTTAAGTGCCTCAGTGAGTGCCAGGCTGACTATACCTGTTACAGGTAGTCTTAACTCAACAAGTTAGTAAACCAGTCAGTTGTATTTCTGGTAGACTGGATAGAAATGTTCTTTCCCTAGGTTTTCCTCATTTTCAAATGTGCAGAGTAGCACTTTAATTTTAGATAGATATGAGTAGTAAACAGTATCATATACAACACATGAATTTTTATCATCCAAACAAGTTATGCTGTGCAATGTCAAGTTAAGATTTATCTTATCACATTACGTTAGTTAAATACTTGACTAATAGTTTACTGCAAATGCCGCAGGCATGTTAGGAAATATTTGTTGTCCTACCACTTCAGGACATTTAAGATTTTAGCTGTTATTTGGAAATTCACAATTAACCATACAGGCAGTGTTCATCATAAATAGAGATATGCATTACCCCTTGCTATATAAACTATTGGCTGTCATGTGACAGGTTTAGTTTTGAATGATAGAACTATTGGGTTGATTATATAGATGTTAGTGGCAGCAGACATCCATGCACTAATGTTGAGGTGCTGCTGTTCTATTATTGTGCTGGCAATGGGGTCAGTTCACCCAATGGTGTGCATTTCAGTGAAGGCTTATAATAAAGTGAGGTATACTTAACTGTACATGTACATAAGTCACACTTGGATGTTTTACCTTCAGTTTTTTCACTGCATTTATATGTATCTCTCCCCTGCTCTCTTCCTTACTATCCTTTCCATTTTATACATTTATTTGACTTCTTTTTCCTTCCATTTCTTTTATATTTGTATGTTGCAGCAGCAACATCTATCTCAGTACCCCTGTTACCATCCAGACCTGTCTTCTCACCATTGGTGGCTACATAGCTAAATCCATCCATCCATCCATCCATCCATCCTCAGCCCCTTTTCCCATTTTTCACATGGGGTCAGGGTGTCACTTTAGCAGTGACAATCATCTCAAACCAAGGTTTTACACTACTGGGTGGCTAGCCCTGCCACAGTAGTTCATTCGTACACTCACTTGCACCTACTGCCAATTCAGAGTGTCCAGTCCACCTACTGCATGTCTTTGTAATGTGGGAGAAAACTGGAGCACCTGGAGGAAACCCACATGACTGCAGGGAAGACATGCAGACTCCACACAGAAGGCACCCCAGTCGATAATCAAACCAGACAACCTCTTGCTGTGAGGTGCTGACTGCTGCACCACCATGGCCACTCTTAAATACTAATTTGCCTTCCATGTATTCAAACCCTGGACCTACTACACATGGAGCTGTAACTCTACCCATTAAGCTATGTGGATATGTGGTTACATAGCTAAATAAACTGCCAGTTGTTTCTGTGTGTGTGAACATCCTGGTCATCTTGGTAATCATTTGGAGTGGGCTTTGTTCAAGCTAAAGGACTCTGTTGAGGAAAAGTTTTCTCTAGATGGCTGCCAAAAATATTGCATTATCTGCTAGAAGTTGGTGACATCCGCAAGTGATGTAGCAGCTGGTATCTCCTTATTAAACAATCATTACAAACAATTCTAATGAAGGATACTGATGCTGATGTTTCTCTTTTCAAGGCAGAAAGTTCCAAACATGACTAAAGGTTAAAGAGCTTGATTAGAGCTAGTCTAGACCAGCAAAGTCGACGAAACAGGCTGATAATATAGTTTGCAATGTTAAGGAGCTTGTAGAGTTAAAAGCTCATACTTGGCTGTTGGGAGCCAACTTAAATGACCTGGAAAATTCTTCCAGAAATAATAATATGAGAGTACTGAGATTATCAAAAAAGGCTGAAGTTAGGAATGAGCTGTCTAATTTGTTAAAGACTGATACCCTCCATTAAGAGAATGGCACATAGACTGATTTCCAGGTACCAGAATAGTGCCTATTGGAGACATTTCATTTTCAGATGTCTGAATTTCAGTTATACAGAGAAGGTACTAAGGATGGCTAGAGCTCAAATGTGTGACTAATGGGTCATCCTGTATGCACAGTGCCAGATTACAGTGCAGTTTTGCTAAAAGGAAAGCTATGGTGCCTTTTTTACATTTGGGCCAGGGAGTTAGGTTTTGTTGTCTCCTTGAGATATCCCACTATCCTGTTACTAGTAAGATGGACCCAACGATTTTCTTTTCAATTTCTGAATGACACGGATGCATTTATATGTGGTTGGGAAACAAGTCACATGTTTTTGTATGCAGAGGCTTTAATAGGTGCCCCAGCTGAACATACAAAAGCAAGAGACATCCTTCCATTTACCCCCCCCAAAGTCACCATGAGGATAAAAGGGTAAGCTTACACCCACCTACTCAATAAAACCTGCTATCTATGTGGGGTCAGAGAGAAACTGAGTCTGAAAAAAACTCACTTCTTGACAATGGCTGTTTCCAACTCACAGGACAAAAATTCCTCTCAGGGGGGTTAAAATGGATGCCACAGAGATGGACCTGATGGCAGAAGACATTCAAGAAATTGAAGACTCATAGCTCTTATATAAGGAGCCACTCTTTCAGATTTCTGAATGCTTAATGAAGGTTTAAACGGTTTTGATGGTTATGTGTCTCTACAGTGGCATAATGACATATGGGAAATGGGCAGTCAGCTGCCCAAATAAAATTGTCTTTTTTTGTATAATATGTGTGATTAGTACTAATTAAGTGTTTCTCAGAGATTATGCTTACACTATGGTGTTTTATTTAATTGCTGTTGACAATGCAAGATGAAGATAGGTAAATAGTCTTTTTTGTCACTTTTGTACGTATATGGCAGCTCTGCGCAAGGATTGGAGGGATGACAAATTATAGAAGGAAAAACTTCTTATGGTACATGTGTCTTTCTTCCTTGGAAGCATTCAACAGGAGTTTTAGTTGTATTCAATTTTTCTTTGCACTCTCAATACTTGACAGCCATTTATCATTTTATTAATTTATTTAGTTGTGTACCTGAATTGTAAATTTATTGGTTAAGTGAGAATGAGAGTAACAATGATGGTGATGCTAGATCTTTCCCTACCATGTCAGAGAGTCTAGTAACAGTGACGTAGATATCACTTAAGAACTTAGTGTGGAATTTTTGTCAGTCTGTACACAAAGTTGAGGTATGTGAGCATCGGATGAAGAAGTAGTTGGAGAAACAGCAAAAGACATTAGAAAATAGAAACTAGCAATACTGCTGTAAGGACCACAGTATCAGTGCATGCATTCAGAGTATTATGTCACATACGAAGGTGACACAGATGCAGAAAAGTCAGGAAAATGGGAAAGATACAAGGTATTTTTTCAGTGAGAGGACTTACCTGCATGACGGTTATAGCCAGAAGATGCAAGGAACGGGCTAAACATTTGGCAGTGGTATCCTTGAAGGATAGGGACAGCATTGTCATGACTAATAGGAAGATAATAAATCAGTTATTCATTGGAGAATACCAACAAGCATGTACAGGTAGGGAACCAATAGTTTTTTCCTGTCACTCTAAATTTCTTTCGGGCATTACCCTGAAACAGATCTATAGGCAGGATAGGTTAACATTGGCACAGGATATTTTGAGATGGAAATCAAAACAGCAATTAAAGATTTAAGAATGGGGAAAGCACCAAGGTTGGACTGTTTGAATCCTGATTTTTTTTCAAAGCATTTGGGGAGAATTTGCCAGGATATTAGGACTTTGATTGAATCTGTCAAAGATGGAAAGAACACAGAATTGCTTAAAGCAGTGGGGGGATGTACCCCACGAAGCAGTGACTACTGTGGAACACTTAGGCATTTGGATGGCTTTGGACATGGACTGAAATTTTCCCTTGAATACTAAGCTGGCAATTGTCTTTATTAAGGAGTAATCTTGTAGCTGGAATGTGTTGGGTTTCCCTTTTTGAGTTAGGTCCAAGTTGTTAAGAAAATATACTTTCCTAAAATGTTTTTTTTTTAATCAGGCACATTCCACAGATAACTATTTTCCCAATGATTAAGGACTTGCATGGTCTTCTTAAGGACTTTGTTTGAAGGGTGATAAAACAAGAGTAAGTCATATCAAGTCATATGCCTCTTCAAGGTGGAGAGGTCTAGTATTTCCCAACTTGCAAATGTATGAAAAAGTGAGTAATGGTTGGCAATATATATATATATATATATATATATATATATATATATATATATATATATATATATGGGTCTATATGACTACATCGACATGTCATATCATCGACATCCACTTGTGCGACTCGAAATCACCGACAACTCATAATAGCGAAGTTTTAAATCACAGACACTCACTTGCCCGACAACACGACATCAAAAACAAAACAACACACTAGTATATTGTACCCTTTCTGAATATCGTCGATCCGTCATATAATGCAAAGACTAAAGTGATCGTATGCAAAACGCAGAATTACCACTTCAAAGTGCTATAGAACCATATATATATATATATATATATATATATATATATATATATATATATATCTATATATCTATATATATATATATATATATATATATATATATATATATATATATAGGCTTATTATCAAAAGTCCAAGCATTAGTCCACCAAAAAATGCAGGATCTCAAGTCAAAAGCATCAAAATGTACCCATACTAAAATCCGCAATATCATATCCTTTACTTCCCCCTTGCAGGACTCATGTTAGCACTTGTTTCTGTGTTCACACGAGTAGGGTGTTTCGTGATTCTGTACAATTTACCTTAACAGCGTTGTCATTTACTGCTTAGGCATTCTATTTCATTGTCGGACAAGTAAACGTCGCATATCTGAAATTTCGATAATATGAGTGGTCGATGATTTCGTGTCGAACTAGTGAGTGTCGTTCTTATGACATGTCGATGTAGTCATATAGACCCATATATATATATATATATATATATATATATATATATATATATATATATATATATGTGTGTGTGTATATAAAATTTTAGAATTTCGAGCCTGTAAAGTCAAACGGATGGAAACCGCGAACCCGGAAATGTCAAATGCAAAATGTCGGACCCGCAGTACGAATGGCATGTTAGGTAAAAGTACATTTTTTAGGATTTTGGGGAGGGTTTTTGTGTGTTTGAGTGTGTTGGGATGTTTGAGGTGTGGGTTAGAGTAGGTGTTGTGCAGTGTGAATGTGTTTGTGTTGGGAGTGCTGGTGTTTGTGTGTATGGGATGTGTGTTTGTGTGGGGGGGTGGAATGTGCGGTGTTGGGTTGTGTGTGTTATGGAGTGTTGTGCAACCTCGAAGTTAGTATATATAAGTAGGGGGGTATGTGGGAGGTGCAGCCCCCACATGGGGGTTGCAGGGGGGTGTGCCCCCCTGCATATGCTAAGGATAGGTGTGTGTATGTGTTTGGTTGTGTGCTTGTGTGTTATGTTTGTTGTACAGAAGTGCTGAGAGGTACATACGTTCATGTATGTATGTGTTTTGTAGTGTGTGATGTGTGTTTTTCGGGATTTTGTGGATTCACGATTTTGGGTGTCAGGTTTGTGTATGTTCGGTGTTTAGAGTATTCAACTTCATAGTTTCGTGATACTGAAATTCGATATTTCAGTGTTTCAAGATTATGAATGAATATATATATATATATATATATATATATATAGGATTCAGAAGCCTATATGGTTTGGGGTCTAGGGTATAAAAATGGTTACTTTAGAGTTTGTCAGATTTGCCTCTCCTTTGTACAACATGGATGACCGGGGGTGGGGTTAGAAAGGTGATTTGAGAGAGGGTTTGGCTGTAGGCTAGGAGAGTATAGACAACATAAGGTGGTTCTCCTATCTTTTAGAATTTAGCTGTTAGTGACTAAGGATTTTCTTTGCTGGGATTGGATTGTAAGAAGTTTTGTATATGTGTGGAATATTGTGGACTGTGCTGAGATTATGTCATTTATTCAACATGATTTAGATTTAGCTAGGACAGACAAGATGGGGATTCTGTTGTGGCAGGCCAGGTACCTGTGATCACACCCATCTAAGCTGCATATATGTAAGTCTTAACTCTGCTGTATGGTTGAAGAGAGTAAGTAGATCACCACAGTTCAGTTTACCTGAGCAGAAGACAAAGGTAAGACTAAATTAATGTTATTACTATTTAGATTCCTCTATCTCAGATGTAGCTGAGACATTAAGGGTAAGATGGCAGGAGTTATTGCATTGTGAAATTACTGACAAGGAATGGGAATACGTTGCACATATTCTAACTCACAGATGTTTATCTATTATTATGTATTTCTGTTCTGTTGGAGTTTTAAGATGTCTTGGCTAGGGCCAATTAGAAAAGTTAGCAACAAATTTCTATGCAAACAGTGAATATCATCAGGTAATTAGTGGGAAGAGCTGAAAAATAGCATTCTTCATTTAGCTAGCAATATCTCTATTTAGCTGGAGGGCTTGTTTGGCTTGCTTGCTGTACTCTGCTGAATATAACTGATCTCTATCTACATTTTATTATTCCCACCTAGACTCCCAGCTGTTGTTGTATTCTTAAACTCAGTGACTTTTGCGTTGCCCACCCCTACTAGAAATTAGATTTTGGACACTTCTCCTAGTCCCATCTCATCAGCTTATTCTACTGAGTATGGACACATCAGTTGGGAAGGCCCACCCCTTAGACTCTTAACCTTGAATGATCTTCCCTTCCCACTTATATAAAATAATTGCACTTTATTCAGCTGATTTTACTGTATTTGTGTTTCTTCCTACTTTATTACTTTATTTTGCTTTTGCTGGTTGTTCTTAAATGTGTTCAGTTGCATTTATTACTGCTTGTTAGTAGCCTGATTAAATTGTAACTGTTATTCCCAGCCTCTTATTTTCATTTAAGCCCTTGGGCTTCATGCCAGTTGTTTTACATTAAGAAGGTGTGTAGTCTACACTCTTGTGGCAGGAGAGGTAGCTTACATCCTTCTAAGTTGAGAATTGCTGGTTGAAGGCTTAGTGTGTCTGTTATCCTAAAAGTGTCTTATTTCTGGTTTAAGTGCTTGGGCTTCAGGACAGTTATTTTACATTAAGAAAGTTTATGGTCTACACTCTTGTGGGAGGAGAGGGTAGCCTCTGACTTTTTGAGCTGGGAGTTGCTGGTTGAAGGCTTATTATGCCTGCTTATTTGAAGTGTTTTTTTTTTCTGAAATTGTCACACTTTGCTGTAGCATAGACTAGATTCAGACCTGCTGAATCTAGTTCTGTTTCTATAACCTGAGCACTAAACCAGGCAATATTTTGTTGGAGAGGTTTCCCCTACACCCTAGTGGCAGTAGTGTGCACTTAGAACTCATCTGATTGAAAGTTGCTGGAACAGGGCTCAGTTTTGAGCTTTTTTATTGGTTCATTTTTTAAATCAGTTTTATATTGTTTGCTGCATAAGCATCGCGTTTGCACATTGTGCACTACCATGCAGCAGTGGGTACTGTTGGCGGTTATAGGTGCAAACAGTTTTGCCTGGAAAATTTTCCCCTAGTACACTACTGGTGCTCTATATGTGAGTTCTCATGACTGTCCCTCACTGACAGGTGATACATTCAGCAAAGCTCCTGAGGTACCAACACAAATCCTACCCACTAGCCCTTCAAATTTGTTGCCCACTTCTCCAGTCCTCTGCTTTACTTGGTACTTTCTGACCATCATCTATGTGTTTTCTGACCACATCAACTTACCTAGCATTATGGACAGACAATTTCCCACAGTTTCTCCAGCCAGCCTGGTCAACATAGGTATCCTGAGGCAATGTAGCAATTGCCTCATGTACACCAACAACCCACTTGTTCTAGTCTACACAAATTAATTATGTGAGGGATGCATCTATATCAAGAACCTAGAATCCAGGCTCTCTCACTCAACAGTCAGTTCATCTGACACTAACCAAGTTGTCAGTATGCACACCTCACATCCTGCACCATCCAAACCAACAACACATAAACCTACAAATGCGGAGGTCCTTACCAGAAGCTTACCTAAAAATCATAGACCTCCAAAACACAAACACAAGCACACTTCACATAGTACATTCTCTGCAGAACGTAGTACACATAATATATCACTCACCAGTGTCTCACCAGTCAAGGCATAACACAAAAGCAAACATCGGAGTCAAAAGCAACTCAATTATGAGAAACACAGATGTCCCTCTCACCAGGTTGGATAAGGAAAAGGTCATGGTCAGCTGTCTGTCAGGTGTCAGGATCTTCCACATCAAACACATACTCAAGTCTCTCAACAACAGGCACTGTTATGACTCCATCATAGTCTATTTTGCTGTGAACAACTTAAGATGTATCTCACTGGACTGTATGAAGGGAGACATGACTGAGCTCTCTGATTGTGTGTCTCAAGCAGGTATGTCCCTAGCCTTAAGCAGTATTTTACCTTTGCCTAGGAATGATACCTCGATACAAAGAAAAATGATTGACTTCAACAATTTGGATAGTTTCTGGTGTCTTTCAAATAGGGTATCCAGTATCTGTTAGCCTGGAATGACATGTGCAAGGATTCAGCAAGCTCTGCATGGCATGCAGGAATAGTGCAGGAGCTGCTGGTGGCAATATGGCTGCCAAGAGATCCAGGAACACTCTCCCAAAATGTGCATGAGCGCTCCTGAACTATTCCTGCATGGACACAGCTCTTGTATGCTAATTACCCCATTTTCAGGTGAAAACCATGCAAATGAGGTGAATTAGTGATCCAGGAAGCTGGCAGCTGTCTGTGCAGGATTAGTGTAACCTGCAGAAATGTACTCGGTTAGTAACCGAGGACATTTCTGCAAACTACAAAACGGAGCCATGACAGCTCCAAATAAAGGGTGTATATAATGTGGAAAGCATGCCAAAGGCCAAATATATGGCCATTGGCATGGAAAACAGTTTCAAAATAAATAAATAACTTTTATTTTTTTTTTTTGGCCAATGTCGGCCATTTAAGCATAGGGCAGCGGCGCACAAATGGGATCATCCAGAAAATAAAAGTAAAACCTTGAAAAAATCTTTTTCTGCAAAATCACAATTTTGCCATTATAGTCAATGGCAAGCAGAAAACAACAAGGCCAGTGAATAGTGGCTGCTAAGTGGAATGGCTCAGTGTCAGACTTGTAACTAGGCATTAGCAGGCAATTCTATGCAAATGAGGGGAATGATACTGAATCACAGATTTCCCCTCATGGCTAGCCTGCACCCAACTGTGTAGGTGCAGGAAAACCATGGTGCAAGCCTAAGAGTTAGCTGACATCATAGAGGGGTGTGTCAGGCATACTGCAAGCTTATTTTAGCTCTGTGGCTCGGGTTTGCCCTTACCCTAGCAGAGCTAAGGAAGAGGGTGTGTCTGAAGCTGCCAAGCACACTTTACATTGCCTAAACGGGTGTGTTTTCCATGCATGGAACACCTCAGGGCTTAAACAGGAAGGCAATGGGAAGGGAAAACAGCAGTAGGAAGGTAATCAAGGAAAGCTAGCATAGCTGGTACGTGAAATGTAGCAGAATCAGCCAATTACACAGGCAGCAGCCCAGCCCAGACCAGCATACTACTATAAACTATGCAAACACACTTCCCAATGTTTTTTCCACAAACTCTACACCACCGGTGTACACAAACGGGAAATTTTAGCTAACAAAAGCAACAAAATTATAGGGGCTGCATTCGCTCTCATAAATCAACATGTGGAAGAGGCTGAGGGTGGTGAGGATGAGAATGCTGATGACCAACCCACCGTGAGGATAAGGAAAAAAGTGTACAGACCCAGGGTAACCTACCAGAGGCTACATGAGCTGGAGATAGTGGAGCACTACAGGCTAGACAGAGACCTCCTACATAAAATTGTTGAGCTGTGCCAGCCACGCCTTACACACAGAACCAACAGAGGGGAACCCATCCCAGTGGATACCAAGGTATGTGTAGGTTTAAGAATACTAGCCACAGGTACCTTGCAAAGGCCATCTGGGGATATCATGGGGATCTCACAGGCAGCATCCAGGGTACTCCACCAGTTCCTGGATGCCATGTCAGCACATGCTGGTGACTACATATATTTCCTCAACACCCATGAGGCGTTGACCAGCAATATGCATCTCTTTGCCAAATAGCAGAATACCCTGAGGTAGTGTGTGCTATAGACCGCATACGCATACACATCAAAGCATCACCCGGAGAGCGGGGTAGAGTCTACATATACCACAAGGGCTTCCCCTCCATCAACTGCTAGGTCATGTGCGATGCCCAGGGCAGTATAATGAATACGTGTTGGCAGCCCTGGAAGCTATCATGACTCCCACATCTGGCATATGACACAGCTGTACCAGAGATTTGCCAACGGGGACATCCCATATGGCCACCTAGTGGGAGATGCTGGTTATGCACTGGAGCCACAGCTGATGACACCCATCAGAAATGCACACACACCTAAACAAGAACTCCATAATGAGGCACATGCACAGGCCAGAATCATAATGGAACATGTGTTTGGGATGCTCAAGTCATGGTTCCGGTGCATGGACATATTCGGTGGAGCCTTGCAGTACTCACCAGCTACATATACCCTAATTGACATTGTATGTGCCATGCTACACAATATGATCCTGCAGAAACAGCTGCAGCAGGAACAGCATGGGGCAGGGCCACACAGCTCCCCACCATTGCTAAGGTCTGCAAAGGCACAGAGTGATTCGGAGGAGGAACAACCTGAGCCTGCCCCAGTAGGCAGAAGGAGGTGTGCTCAGTATGCCCAGGCCTTGGCAAAGAGGCAACGCATAGCACATATATTGACATGGTAGGAACCCAGGGAATGACACCTCACTCGACTCGCACATACAGTAAAAGGGATGCCAAACATGAGACTACCTGTGCTTTATGTATAGGGAGTGTACTATGTGCATCCAACATAGTCAACCCTCCAGCACCATCCTCAATACTGGCACAGCCACAAGGTAAGTCACGCTCACTATCAATTGGTGAATGGAGTAGTATGTTCTGCTACCTCTATCTATGGAATGGATGTGAGCATGTTAGGGAATCAGGAGGCTGAATGGGATGCCAGCAGATAGTAGACACCTATATCGGCAGCATGAAACCATTAACAAATACTAGTGTCAACATAGTAGGCAGTACTAGACAAGGTGACAAAACCCACTGCAGGACATATTTTGGGCCAAATGTGTGTCCACAGGACACACACATGCATGTCATTGAGGCTCACATACCCAATAACAGTGTCAGCCAGCAGGACAGGTGTAGACAAACACAATGAAAGGCTGTGGTAAGGCCTCTGATTGATGGCTATGGAGAACAGCCCCCCTCCAGACCTACACAGACAGACTACAACAAGTCAGGCAGTGGGATGTTAGTTCTGAAGGGTAAGAAGTCTGAAACTGAAATGTAGGTCAATAAAACCTAAGAACTGTAGTACACTGATATGCCTCTAGTCTGCATGATAGGTCAGAATACAGAATAAAATGGAGTACATGAAATACCAGTACATTCATAGCAAATGTGTACAGTTGTCAGGTGTGCCACCCCCCCCACAATTCTATGTAGAAATGTAGTAACATGTATATGCAGGTATAATAACAGTGGAGCACAGATTACCTGAGCTGGCTAAAGTAGCAGGATAGATTGTAGCACGTGTACAATATGCAGGGCTGCGTGTGTTAGGTTGGTGTGTGTTGTATATTGTGTGAAAGTGGTCAGCATGTAGGCATGGTGGGTTGTGTCCTGGTGGCCAATGGCCAGTACTGTTGATGACAGGGCCAAGTTCTCACAACTGCAGTGCTAAACACAATGCATCCCAGCAAGACACATTCCAGCAGTAATCCATACTAATTGTTCAGATGCAATATCTGTCACCATCTGAAAGATGTACATGACATGAATGTAGACCCAGATATACAGACAGTACACAGGTGGAAGTACCCTAAACAGAGAGTGTATAAAATTTTACTGTCAAATAGACACACCTTTGGAATTGTACATGCAGGTTAACAGCACATTAGTTGGCTGTGTAGTATGGAATACTGATGTTGTCTGGCCAAACACTGGCAGACCACAAAAGGCACAGGTATGAAGTACGGAAAAACTGCTGATGTCCCTGCACAAGCCAACATAAGTGGAATGCCCCACATATAGCTGTGAGTCAGCTGTAAGTAGCTTCCATAGCACACATGCACCTGGCTCACCCCACCATCAGCCACAGGTACCTCACAGGTCTTATCCCTGCTGTTGGGAATGAGTACAATATGACCCCCACCTCTGTATGGGAATAGCCATAGAATGCAGCATGCTGAAAAGGTGTCCCATGCAGGTGCATCCCTAGCTGTAAGCAGCAGCCTGCCAGCATCCACACCAATGGATCAATAAGGATATAAACTATTGATATTATATTGCACACCTACCCTGTCACCCCAGGGGAATATAGTGGCTTGCAGTTTAGGACTGTAGGAGTGACGCAATGCACCAGCCTGCTACAGATGGCCTGCATCACCACCAAATGCCCTACAGTCCTCTGTCAAAGGCCTGTGTCGCACCCATACTCCCAATGTATGTTATCTCATGGACTCCCAAATAACATAACATAGTCCACAGAACCCAAATGCTAGGCCATGTTGACAAATCCCAGTAGTATGTCCACCATATCCTACGTCATGAACTGTGGACCAAACCCAAAATACTGCTGGGATGAAGTGATAACCATAGGGATACTTATCAGATAACATTTGCATAATGTTTGGAAGAGGATAGAATAACAGAGGGGGGGTAGAAAGATGGACGCCATGAAGTGTGTGAAGTCTGAAACTCAACTGTGTGCCAATTATCCCTGGTTGTAATAGCAGGAATGGGTGGCTACATACCTGCTCATAAATTACAATGTGAAGGGGTAATGACCAGAAATATGAGCCCTGCCTCTGGGAAACCTGTGTGAATCTGTACAGCTGTTAGGTATGGCCACAGCAGGATATGGCCCTACTGTCACATCGATGGATGTACAAACATGGGATCCAAGGTGCTGAACCATTTACACAGACCCATCAGCAAGTGTCTGCAGCTCCCCCTCCAGAATGGCATAAGTGTGCAAGAATATGTAGGATGCAGACCGCAATACTGGACACACCTTCATTCATCCTGTGTTCCCCAGGAAATTACTGCAAGCAAATATGTATACCTGTCAGTAGCTGATGACATAAAACATCACAGTGTAAAACAGTACATATGTCTGAATATCTCTGATAACACCAAATACATGTAGCAGAATCAGCACAGACACAATTACATACAGAAATGCACTATCCTTTGCCCATTGTGACCCCATATTGTCAACCGATCTACAAATATCCTGCAGAAACAGGTTGCTAGCTGTAGGTGTAGAACACAAAATCCTGCACTGGAGTACAACCTACCTGGAATGGATTCACACATTCATTACAAAAGGTCATACTGGGCATGCTCCCACACTTAGAGAAACAAAACCCATGTCTGACAACAAAATCCTGAAAGGTCATACTGGGCATACTCCCAGTCTAATGAACTTTTTTTTTTTTTTTTTTTTAAAGTTATTTTTAAAAAAGGAAATGTTTTAAAAACATAAAAATATGTACAAATAATATTATACATAATATATATTTTTAGTAGTATTTTTTATAAGTTATTTAGTTGGCGTTTAAGTATGGTTTTTATTTTAGTAGTATTTAATTTTAATAAATGGTGTTTTTTTTTTCAATAGTTTATTCTTCCTAGTTCTCTCTTTTTCTTTTGTTATAGTTTATTCACCCCCTCATACCCTTGTATTGCATTGAACTCATGTATGCTATATAGGCAGTCTGTATTTGTGTCTGTTTATTTCAGACCTATGTTCAATTATCTCTATTATAGATTTAAGACTTAGTTGTAAAAATTAAGTCTGTTTATACCACAATTATCTCCAGTTATCATAGCATTCATTAATATTGTTGAATCAGAATTGAGATCTCTGTTTAGTAAATGTGATAAGACTAAGATGAAATACAACCTTACTTATAAAGAATATCTAGCTCTCAAAGACCTGAAAAGAAATAATGATGTAATAATAAAAATGGACAGAGTATATTATCAGTCTCCCACATGAAGCCCATGTCTGGCAACAACTATACATATCTAACAGTCAAAGATGTTTGTGCATACACTCCACAATGCACACCAGTCATGCTTTGCACACATATCTGGTAAGAATACACACATATATCCAAGGACAACACACTATAATAAGCCAAACTTACACATACATAGATGTGTGGAAGAGAGTGACAGACAGTGAAGAAGAGCTTCCCATCATGAGGCCTTTCCCATCCAGCACACATCCAATTAGCTAAAACCAGATGATGTACAAATGTTAATCACTGTAGACATTTGCTTCTGATAGTTCTCAGCACTATACTGTCTGTGGTGCTTGTGATAACTGTGTAACATGACTGTACAAGTCATTATTCATCTAGCAGTTGTATACATGTTCCTGTTAAATGTAAACCTGTGTGTGACTGAGTGTTGTTTGTGTGCTTCCAGATGAATGATTTATGGCCCATTTACACACACTGCACTCCCCATTACCCTACTTTGGCAGGCCTGCTGATGTCATTCACCTTGAAATACAACTTTGGGGAAAGAGTAGCCCTATAAGCTCCATGGCATGTGATATAACCACATAATGCTATAGTGTGATGTACTAGTTAGGTAGGAGTTCTAATCCCAGCCATGGAGACTGTGTGCATGTGTGTTTGTCTGTCTGTGTAGGAATAAATGCTTTTTTGGCCTTTCATCATCACTACACTTTCCATTGCCCTACTTTGGCAAGCCTGCTGATGTCATTCACCTTGAAATACTCCTTTGGGGAAGGAGTACCCCTATAAGCTCTGTGATGCATGCTATAACTGCGTAATGCTGTAGTGTGATGTACTAGTTAGGTAGGAACTCTAATCCAGACATGGCAACTGTGAAACTGTGTGTGTGTGTGTGTGTGTGTGTGTGTGTGTGTGTGTGTGTGTGTGTGTGTGTGTGTGTGTGTGTGTGTGTGTGTGTGTGTGTGTGTGTTTGCTTGTCAGTGTAGGGGTCAATGCTTTTGAGGCCATTCACAGTGACTACACTTTCCATTGCCCTACTTTGGCAAGCCTGCTGATGTCAGTCACCTTGAAATACACCTTTGGTGAAGGAGTAGCCCTGTATGCTCCATGGTGCATGCTATAATTGTGTAATGCTGTAGTGTGATGTACTAGTTAGAGAGGAGTTCTTATCCCAGACATGGCAACTGTGAAACTCTTTGTGTTTGTGTAGGGATCAATGCTTTTGAGGCCATTCACAGTCACTACACTTTCCATTGCCCTACTTTGTCAAGCCTGCTGATGTCATTCACCTTGAAATACACCTTTGGGGAAAAAGTAACCCAATAAGCTCCATGGTATGTGCTATAACTGCTTAATACTGTAGTGTAATGAGTTACTTAGGTAGGAACTCTAATCCCAGAAATGGCAACTGTGAACCTCTGTGTGTGTTTGTCTGTCTATGTAGGGATCAAGGCTTTTGTTGCCATTCACAGTCACTACACTTTCCATTGGCCTACTTTGGCAAGCCTGCTGATGTCATTCACCTTGAAATATACCTTCAGGGAAAGATTAGGCTTGTAGGTTCTGTGGCACATGCTATAATTGAGTAATGCTGTAGTGTGATGTACTAGTAAGGTAGGAGTTCTAATCCCAGACATGGAAACTGTGTGTGTGTGTGTGTGTGTGTGTGTGTGTGTGTGTGTGTGTGTGTGTGTGTGTGTGTGTGTGTGTGTGTGTGTGTGTGTGTGTGTTTGTCTGTGTAGGAATCAATGCTTTTGAGGCCATTCACAGTCACTACACTTCACTACACTTTCCATTGCCCTACTTTGGCAAGTCTGCTGATGTCATTTACATTGAAATGCACCTTTTGGGGAAGAAGTACCCCTATAAGCTCCATGGGATGTGCTATAACTGTGTAATGTTGTAGTGTGATATACTAGTTAGGTAGTAGTTCTAATCCCAGACATGGCAACTGTGAGACTCTGTGTCTGTTTGTTTGTCTGTGTATGGATCAATGCTTTTGAGGCCATTCATGGTCACTATACTTTCCCTTACCCTACTTTGGCAAGCCTGCAGATGTCATTCACCTTAAAATACACCTTTGGTGAAAGAGTAGCCCTGTAAGCTCTATGGCACATGCTATAACTGGGTAATAACTGTAGTGTGATGTATCAGCTTGGTAGGAGTTCTAATCACAGACGTGGCAACTGTGAAACTATGTGTGTGTGTGTGTGTGTGTGTGTGTGTGTGTGTGTGTGTGTGTGTGTGTGTGTGTGTGTTTGCGGAGGGATCAATGCTTTTGTGGCCATTCACCATCACTACACTTTCCATTGCCCTACTTTGGCAAGCCTGCTGATGTCATTCACCTTGAAATACTCCTTTGGGGAAGGAGTACCCCTATAAGCTCTGTGATGCATGCTATAACTGCGTAATGCTGTAGTGTGATGTACTAGTTAGGTAGGAACTCTAATCCAGACATGGCAACTGTGAAACAGTGTGTGTGTGTGTGTGTGTGTGTGTGTGTGTGTGTGTGTGTGTGTGTGTGTGTTTGCTTGTCAGTTTAGGGGTCAATGTTTTTGAGGCCATTCACAGTCACTACACTTTCCATTGCCCTACTTTGGCAAGCCTGCTGATGTCAGTCACCTTGAAATACACCTTTGGTGAAGGAGTAGCCCTGTACGCTCCATGGTGCATGCTATAACTGTGTAATGCTGTAGTGTGATGTACTAGTTAGAGAGGAGTTCTTATCCCAGACATGGCAACTGTGAAACTCTTTGTGTTTGTGTAGGGATCAATGCTTTTGAGGCCATTCACAGTCACTACACTTTCCATTGCCCTACTTTGTCAAGCCTGCTGATGTCATTCACCTTGAAATACACCTTTGGGGAAAAAGTAACCCAATAAGCTCCATGGTATGTGCTATAACTGCTTAATGCTGTAGTGTAATGAGTTACTTAGGTAGGAGCTCTAATACCAGACATGGCAACTGTGAACCTCTGTGTGTGTTTGTCTGTCTGTGTAGGGATCAATGCTTTTGTTGCCATTCAGTCACTACACTTTCCATTGGCCTACTTTGGCAAGCCTGCTGAAGTCATTCACCTTGAAATATACCTTCGGGTAAAGATTAGGCTTGTAGGTTCTGTGGCACATGTTATAACTGAGTAATGCTTTAGTGTGATTTACTAGTAAGGTAGGAGTTCTAATCCCAGACATGGAAACTGTGTGTGTGTGTTTGTCTGTGTAGGAATCAATTCTTTTGAGGCCATTCACAGTCACTACACTTCACTACACTTTCCATTGCCCTACTTTGGCAAGTCTGCTGATGTCATTTACATTGAAATGCACCTTTTGGGGAAGAAGTACCCCTATAAGCTCCATGGGACGTGCTATAACTGTGTAATGCTGTAGTGTGATATACTAGTTAGGTAGTAGTTCTAATCCCAAACATGGCAACTGTGAGACTCTGTGTCTGTTTGTCTGTGTATGGATCAATGCTTTTGAGACCATTCACAGTCACTATACTTTCTATTGCCCTACTTTGGCAAGCCTGCAGATGTCATTCACCTTGAAATACACCTTTGGTGAAAGAGTAGCCCTGTAAGCTCCATGGCACATGCTATAACTGGGTAATAACTGTAGTGTGATGTATCAGCTAGGTAGGAGTTCTAATCACAGACGTGGCAACTGTGAAACTTTGTGTGTTTGTGTGTGTGTGTGTGTGTGTGTGTGTGTGTGTGTGTGTGTGTGTGTGTGTGTGTGTGTGTGTGTGTGTGTGTTTGCGGAGGGATCAATGCTTTTGAGGCCATTCACAGTCAAAGCACTTTCCATTGCCCTACTTTGGCAAGCCTGCTGATGCCATTCACCTTAAAATACACATTTGGTGAAGTAGTAGCCCTGTTAACTCTGTGGCACATGCTATAACTGCGTAATGCTCTAGTGTGATGTACTAGTTAGGTAGGAGTTCTAATCGCAGACGTGGCAACTGTGAAACTCTGTGTGTGTTTGTCTGTGTAGGGATCAATGCTTTTGAGGCCATTCACTGTCACTACACTTTCCATTGCCCTACTTTGGCAAGCCTGCTGATGTCATTCACCTTGAAATACACCTTTGGTGAAAGAGTAGTTCTGTAAGCTCCATGGTGCGTGCTATAACTTTGTAATGCGATAGTGTGATGTACTTGTTAGATAGGACTTTTAATCCCAAACATGACAACTGTAAGGCTGTGTGTTTGTCATCAGTATCCTGTGTTGACGTAGCTGTGATTGTGTAATAACAGGACTCATTGTGTGGTGGGTTTTGCAAATTTCTTATAAGGAGGACCTATTATATGTCACAATGTCTACCTTACAAGGACAGCAGATGTCAAATAGCAGAGAGGCTGGTGTAGACTATCCTTACCCCTGCATGTGACATTATGGATTTTGGAACAATATAGACAACACTTGTATTACCCAAAGAACACTATCCACCCATGTCTCATATACAAACACACTTGGTTAGGCAACAACCACTATGTTGGTAGTTCCCTGCATATTGCCCACAGATAGTAACCATGGTGGGATTGCAGTGGACTACAGAAGACATGGCACCTTGTTCCATCCCTGCAATAGGCAAGTAATTGCCTACAGTTGTCCTTTGCTATGTTCCCCACTGGACGCCTGCAACAACTGTAGAGTCAGCAAATGTAATGCACAAAGGAAATACCATGCTTTATACACATGCCCTGTATGGACAGATGCCACTAATAACAGTAAATACCTGTATCATGCTGTCAATGTATGTGCAGGATCAACCTGAGTTCCATTGCCAGTTCTCACCACATGAGGTCTGGAATGCCACAACAGATGATAACAATCTGTCCACACAACATGCCCCAGATACCCCAGGTACACTTCCACATGTCACAGAACATGCATGTGGGACATCTGCACATCCCAGACACCATCCATGTTATGGAATATAGAACACCTACATGGCAAACATTGCACAACACTGGCCACCCACAATACTAACCCAGATGAGTGGATGGTGAATACAGTATCCACCTGTGTGGACCAATCCAAAGACTACACCCCTGAGCCACACTGCAGACCATTGTCATGTGGACTGATGCCAAGGTATACCCTTTGTCTAGCCATGTACAACCTTCTGGCACAGACAATCACTGCACACCTGTGAAGCTATGAACCCATGCATTTCAGTACTGGCAAACCTGTGTCTGTGTTTTGTGTGGAGATTAATGACTTTGGAAGCCATTCACACTCACTACACTTCCTATTGTGCTACTGAAGCATGCCTTCTGATGTCAGTTATCTTGACATATTCTTTGCCCATATATCAGCTTGATAACCTCTATGGTGCATGTGATACCTGAGTAATACTGTAGTGTAGCAAAATAGTTAGTTAAGAATTCTCATCCTGACCCTGACAACTGTGATAATGTGTGTGAGTCCCTGACAGAGTGTGGCTGTGTCATCCTTGACACCTACTTTTGTGGACAGGCACATGTACTACACATACCTTATCCCTCCTTTATTACTGTTGCTGATGTCACTCATCTTCAAATATACCTTTGGACAGATCTCCTGCATGAAAGCTTTGTGCCACATGCAATAACTGCCTAAAAATGTAATAGCAATTCATAGTCAGGCAGGGGTTTCAAACCCTGTACTGGTAAGTGTGTGACACAACCATGCTTAGCTTTTACTCTCATACCCACTTCCTTTCTTACTGTGTGTCTGTCTGTCTCTCTCACTCCCACTCTGGTGGATGTGGAAAAGTGCACCTGCTTTTCTTATAGGTTCATAGGTTGGTACTAGGCTATCGGTTCTAAGGCCTATGCAAGCCAAGCCATAACAATTCCCTGGATATTTCTTCCCACAATATTTACTTCTCTGGGCGCCTGTCTAGCAGGGTGACTGACATGATCCCTGGGGTGAATTTCCTATCTCCCATCCAATCATCAAGGTTCCTTTCGAAGAGGGCCAATGAGGTGCTTTGCTTGACATGTATGGGCAGTCTACTCCAGAGTATGGGGAGTCTCTTGGTCAGGAACCTATCCCTCCAGCATGTTTTGTTCATTGTGATGATAAGGTTTAGATCCCTGGAGTGTATGGCTCTGAGGGATTGGGATTTGTTTAAGTGGAGCATGTCTAACAGCTCAAGGTTTGACATAGCCTTGTATGTTAAGCAGAGATCGCCACAGAGTAGACAATATGCCACAGAGTATAGCTGGAGTTTTTTTAGATGGTCAGCATATGGCATCTGCTTTAGGCCTGTGATTCTTTTAGTGAGGTATTTCTGTGGCCTTTCCAGCTGTTGCAGATGTCTTGTGAGGTACATACCAAATGGGGCATTATACTCTATAATGGGTCTAATGAGGGATGAGTACAGTGGGATGATGACCTCCTTTTTTCTGAATGAAAAGCCCTTAGTGATGAGGTGTGTCACATAGAAGGATTTCCTGACTGTTGTGGCAATGTGGTTATCGAAAGTGAGACCACTGTCCACCTGTGTCTCTAAGTCTCTCATCACACTTTCAATGTTTAGTGTCCTGCCACCTATGTGGTAATTCATGGGTACATGTTTTTTTCCAAAGGGAATAACTATACATTTCTTGGCATTAAGCTTGAGCCCATGGCTCTGGCACCAGTCATCTGTTTCTGTAAGGCCCTTTTGTAGAATATCCACATCATTTGGGGGTTCAATAATGGCTCCCAGTTTGCAGTCATCTGTAAACTTAGTTAGGCAGAGTCCCTTAGTGTTGGCCTGTACTTCAAAGAAGTAGATGCCAAACAAGAGTAGTCCCAGGACTAAACCCTGAGGTACTCCACTTGACACTTGTCTGGAGCTGGATTTGGAGTTAGCTACTTTTACAGTCTGGGTTCTGTCTGTAAGCCAGTTGGCAACCCATCGTAGGGATTTATGCCCAGCTTAGTAAGTTTATCTATGATTCCAGAGTGGGTGGTGGTGTCGAAGGCCTCTGTGAGGTCCAGATAGGCTGTGTGGACCACCTTACCTTTGTCCATAGCTCTGGAGACTGATTTGAAGAAGTCAATCAGATTTAGGAGACAAGATCGGCCCTTCACAAACCCAAACTGGGTGGGGTCCAGTGTTTGAAGGTTGCCAATGTCTTTGTTTATAAGTTCCATGATAATGCATTCCATGCCCTTGCAGATCAGGCTTGTCAGACTGATGGGACGGTAGTTCCCAGGATCCAAGGCGGATCCTCCCTTGTGGAGCGGGATAACTGCAGCTGTGCGCCACTCAGTGGGGACAAAGCCTGAGGTGAGACTATGATTAAACATGACACTTAGGTGAGGTGCCAGTTTATTTTGTAGTTCATGTAGTATGCAGCCTGAGATGTCATCTGGTCCCATGAATACTGTATTCTTAGCTTTGGAGAGTGCGTTTTCTACCTGTGTGGCCGTGATTATAGGAATTTTGCAATCTATTGGTACTGACATGGGCCCTTTAGGGGGTGAGAGGGGGGTGAAGTTGGCAGTAAATCGATCTGCCAGGATCTTGACAATATCCTTGGGATCAGTATATTTAATGCCATTCTGTTGTAGCTCAGAGCAGATCTGATCATTGCCATTTAGATTCTTGACATAACTGTAGAATGCCTTGTGATTGTCTTTGGAATCTTTGGCAATTTTATTTTCGTAACTAGCTTTTGAGTATTTTATGAGGGATCTCAGCTTCTTACTGAGGCTGGTGAGGGAGTTTTTTGCATCCTGGGATTTTTCCTCTTTTCTGCAACAGTTTCTTCCTTCTGTTGTATAGTTTGTGTATAGCAGGGAACCACCAGATTGGCTTCCTTTTTTTGGAAAAGAGCATCTTGGTTCTATTTGGGATGGCATGATTCATGCATGAGTGGATGTGCTCATACAGTGCCTTAGTGTAGGATTCTGCAGTCGAACTTCCAGATCCCGTCTGCACAGATGTCATGAAGTTTCTCACTTCTGACTTCAGTAGCATGAAGTTGGCTTTGGAGAAGTTTTTTAGGGAGGTATCCTTACTAGGGGGTGGGGGTGGGATGTGGATGTCAAGGGTGATTTTCTTATGGTCAGACCTGACTAATGAGGGGGTGACCACTGGTATGGAGCATCTATCTCCCATGTTGGTAATGACCAGGTCTAGGATATTGGAGCCCCTGGTGGGACAATGGATTAGTTGATCCAGGGCATTGGAATTTATGAATTCCAAGAACCACTTGGAAAAGGAGTTGGTACCTGAGTAGTTTTCCCAATTAATGGCAGGGTAGTTGAAATCACCCAGTATTAGGGTGCTTGGTTGTATCTTAATATTTTACAGTACATTTAGAAAGGTGTACTGAGAATCTTGGGGCATGGTGGGGGATCTGTAGCAAGTTACAATTTGGATTGCAGTCTTACCTAGTGTTAGTTGCACCTGGAGAATTTCAGATGCATTGTATTGGGCAACTAGCCTGGAGGTGTGAATATCCTTGGTGAATATGGACACTCCTCCACCTTTAGCGTTTCAGTCTTGGTTTTGTGGCCGAAAAGTGTGGTAAGAGTTTTAACCTGGTATTGCAGAGGTAGTCTCTGGAGCCGTGAACCAGGTCTCAGTTACTGCACAGATATCAATGTTCTCCATTTTTAGGAGTGCCTCGAGAGAGTGCATTTTGAGGTTTAGACTTCTAGCATTGAGTAGCATTACCTTCTGATTTTGCATGCTTGTATCTGTTACGGTGGTGGTTTTATCCTTTGA